>NW_009916631.1:18141-35901 GCF_000696875.1 Nestor notabilis | reverse complement strand
CACAGCATCAGCTGAGCACCCTGTCAGCTTTAGAGCATCCGCATGCTGCCCTGCCCCAAAGATTGGATATAAAAAAGAAAGTACACAATATATCTTCCTGTAGCTTCAGGCTCCACCCTGTGTCTAGCTCAGCCACCTATCTGGAAGTCCTGGATCCATTTACAGATAACAACTACACAGTTCCCTTTTGATAAATCCAGGACTCAAAAGCCACAGAAAGCCAGCAGAATATTTTATTCTGCGGTTGAGGTCCAGAGATGAAGAATACTGCTGATGGGCAGAGCCCACTTGCCAGCTATTTTTTACCACTTTGAAGGTTTAACAGAGAATGGTATTAAGTTTAACTCTTTTCACCGCTTAGTCAAACTAATCATTAATTCATTAATGTGATGGGTGACTTGCATCCATGGCTGAAATGCCACATATTTCAGTCTGACTCAACACTGTTTAAGTTCTGAATTGTTTTGTCTCACAGCATTTCCAGCTACGCTGCTAGTCTTTGCTTACTCATATTAATAGCTTTGCCATAGCCTCATGTCTTCCTCTCCATTACCCTCCCAGCATCTGTGGGCACAACCCAATGCTTGCACTCTGAGACAGGCTGGAAGATTTACAGCCTCATCCATGAAAGAGGAATCCTCGCTCCTCTGGAGAAGCCAGTCACAGCTTTATCTCTCCTTGTTGCTGAGTGTATGCTACAGCTGATCTAAGAAAGCTTTGGAAGGTGCTTGAGAACTGGAGCTGCTGGCAAGGCAAAGAAGTGGCAGTCACTCCCCACCGCCTCCAAGAATTCACATTCTGCAAGGGGGATTTTCCTCTCATTTAAGCCTGAAAACATTCCTAAGAGGAACAGTTTGTCCTCAAGTTGGCATAATGTTGCACTAAACATTTGCCACTTACTGTTCTGCAAGCTGTTAAGCTTCCTGTGAAAGCAGTAAGATACCACAGAAGCACTTTTGTAAACAGAGTCCTACATCATTTCATTAAAGTACTGTGGCAATACTTATCTGGGAACAAAACAAGGGGAAGTTGCATCAGTATGTGGGCTGCAAATGAGGCAAGGGGAACCATTATTCTAAATTAACACAGAAAAACAAATTATATTCAACCAGGAAGCTTTTACAAGGAAAAACATGTAGAAAGAAAAAATACAACTCAACACTAAGCATAGGATATAGGACATACAGCCAGAAATAGAAGAAGGGTGTAATTTGAGAGCAGTCCTGACATGCAATTACAATGGAAAATAAAGAGAAGAAGAAAAACCATAGAAGTTTCAATAGTCTCTAAAAAAGCAATAGAAATAAAGGAGAAATACACTTCTTACAAAGATTCTGGACAAGTGAGCAAGAAGTCCTTTCCTTTCTCGTTGTACGAGGACACCAGCACCACACTAGGCAACCCAGGCCCCTTGCTTGTCTAAGACTGTTACTATTTCTTTACTTGCTGAATAGTAGAGATTATTTGCAGTCTTGAATCATAAGCCTATTTCCTATGCACTGTACAGGCCCCTACTGCTAACAATCTAATTACAACACAAGAATTAACAGATAAACACAGATTAACATCAGTCAGTGGATCTAGGTGGTCCTTTCTAGTTTAGCACCCTGGGAAAGCACCCTGAAGCATTATTGTTCACCATGACAAACAGTGGTTGAAGAACAATTGCACACTAACCACTGACATCTGCACCCTAACTGCCAACAGTCTTTGCAGGTTTCTGATTTTCTGAGTGGATCTCAGGAATGTAGCAGAATGAGAGTGCTGTACTTGTATGTATCTCTGTAAAAAGTGATCAGGCTGAACCTACTCAAGAGGTGGCAAGTAAGCAAATTGCTAGAATAAAGCACTACACTATAGAAGATTAAACATGCTCAGAACTTCTGAAACTGGCTAGACAAGAATGTCCTATGCCTGCACTACTGATCACTATTTCTCTCCAAAGCATGGTAGCTGCTTCCAAACTGTCTAGAGGAATAGTGCCCAAAACCTGCTGGGAGGAGTCTGAGCTGATCCAGCCCAAACCTGGGACTAGGTTAGTGATCCAGCACTACAGATGACTGAGTTTGTTACTCCAGAAGATTTAGCATAAGGACATCACCTGTGGCACTAACCTCAAGGAAGTCATGAGCAAGAATCAACTGGAGAACCATGGTACTTTCAAGAAACTACTGCAAAAGCACATTGACAGGTCTGCATGCCTTTATGTACTAGAGGCAGAAAATAAATTAATACTCCAGAAAGAAAGCTCCTGAAGGAGTTCTTGTTCAGAAGAACACTGCTTGTAAGGGCAAGCTCGAAACTGTAAGCATAGAAACTATTTTCTATTGTCTGCTCCTACTGTAAGACAATGGGTTTGGTGAGTGCTGCAGAGGGTAAGGCTGAGGAGGAAGACAAGGGCATCCCTATTTACGGACAGACAAAGATTGCACCAAGAAGTGCCCGACTTACATAAGCAATTTGTCTTTCTGTTTGTGTAAGCAATCCAGCTAGACCACAAATACTTTCTAAGTGCTCAGGTGAAAAGTGGTTGCAAGTCACTGTTCTAAGAAAATGCTCTGAAATGCAGAGCCCAAGGCTGTGACATCAACTGCAGACCTCTGCATACTAAGACCGGATGATGGTGAGTCATGACATGCATAAAATGATAGTATTTGAGAAGCTCTTCATAAACAATTCCAGTAAAATTTATTGTTCTTAACCTGCAATAAACTCAGAAAAAATTGACATAATTGAGAGAATCTGACTCGGAGCCATATATAAAAATATAAGTGTATTTTTAAATCTTATGTGTAAGACAAATGTATTTTCTGTTTCTGAAATGACATAAATGAGCATTACTTGTTTCTAAATGAAGTAATGCTGCATTTCAGCCAGTAAAGGAGCCAGACCATAGTTTATTAGTACTTGTTCTGTCTGGGGCTGATAAACTAATCGATACCCTTAAATCCTGCCCAAAATGAACTTCCATGCAAACTTGTGTCTTACAGTACAACTAAGAATTTACATCAACATACTGAGTCAGATCCTGCCTGAAGGCGCAACTGGTTTTATCTTGTTATAAGAGAGATCCTTCCCTCTTTTTTTCTATGTTTTTTTCCAGATAAAAGCACCAATTCCAATTCTGATCTCCTGGACTGCAGGATAAACACAAAACAACTTGTCCTATGTCAAGGGAGTTGGTCTGCGGTGGCAGCTGAAGGGGGCTGCGTTGCGCATGAGTGGCATGAGCAGGAGCACGCTCAGCAGCGTGAGGCAGGTGTCGCTAGGCAACAGGAGTAACCATGGTAACTTGCATCCCAAGCGACACACGGATTTCCGAGCTTAGTCATTCATCTGGAAAAACGCTTTAAAGAAAAAAAAAAATATAGTACCACAATACAACACTGTATTTGCATAAATATTGTTGTAATGACGAGATGCAACTAAATAGATCTTACTTTACAAGAACATGTTTGCTCCACCTCAGACTCAAAGAGCTTTAGGTCATATAATGGTTTGGGTTGGAAGGTCCCCTAAAGATCATCTAGTACGAACTCTCCTGCCATGGGCAGGGACATCTTCCATTAGACCAGGTTGCTCAAAGCCCCATCCAACCTGACCTTGAACACTGCCAGCAAAGGGACATGGTCTCACTTTCAGGTATTTGTGGTTGCAGCATTAGTGACACAACCAGATCTTTGGCCATGGGTCAAATGTTTTTAAGCTCATCATTAGGGAAATACCCTGGAGAAACTTTAAATGCTACAGGAAAAGCAGTAGAGTTCCTTTACATGTAACTGACCAGTGAGATTGACCATTCCTTCCCAAAAAAGACGGCACTGATGTTTAGTTGGTACATACGATTGTTGGTTGATTAGTATCACAGTTGCCAGTAATTACATGCCCACACTAATGCTCTTACATTTGCCATCTTCTACATGCTGGAAATTTTCAAGAAGCAAAGGTGACTCAGAGAGTGCAGCATCTGGGAGGCCTGAATCAAGCCACAGCAGCAGGGACAAAGAGCAGCCAGGGTCACCAGCACCTTCCCTCCAGCACTTGCAAGAACGCAATTGTGTGGAATACACCCTCGTGATTTTAGCAAAGCCAGAAAACCTCCAAAATCCTTGGCAGTCTGTGGCCACTACACCCCTGAGCAAAATTCCCTCACAGTTCCAAACCTGCAAACCCTTTCAACCCTGTACATTCCACACATTGCCTGAGATACTAGTATCACCAGTACCTTTCCTATCACTTCTTTCACTTAGTGCTAAACAGTTGAGTCAATAAAATCAACCTGTAGTTAGTATAGGCATTCACAAGAGCATGGATTTGTCCTTGTACAAAGGGTATACTCCAAGTGCTTAGCTCAGTCATTCCTTATAGGGGCTTGTAAAACAATTATTGATTCTTGGGTGTTTGAGGGATGCTAATTAGAATTAGATTTTGCAGCAACAGCTATTTCATCAGAGGAAATTGTAAAAACATATCAAGGAGCTCAGGTGGAAATTAAAAAGTAATCTTTCTTATCTGTGATATGTTGGCTACTTCAAATATGAATGTAAAGCATTAAGCAAATGAAGTAATGATAATACACATGCTATATATAACCTGTCTTGCCTTGATCAAACTAGTTTACTTTGTTTACGATTGGAATGAGGCAGCCCCTGCAATTTACTTTAATCTACTTATTCAACTTTATTAAAATCATGCTTTTCAGCTGCGATCACTAAGCCAAATAATACACAGTGTAAGCAAAAAGCTTATGAAAATCTGTATAAACTATTTTGATCAGTCTTAACCAAAAGATGAATTTGGCTTCAAACAATGAGCCTTTCTTTCTATGAAGCCTTTTAGGAAATCCCACTGCAAATATTCTTAATCTTAAATAATAGCTACTGAGGCTACCATTTACATGCTAGAAACATTAAATTTTATATACCGTGCATTGCATAAAAACAGAGGAGAAAGTTAAAAAACAAAGTCCGACGTCATACATTTGCAGTACTAACACAGTAAGAAACTACACTTCAATCAGCCTTCGGGTTGGGCTTAAGTGATGCTGGGTTCCTGGGACATAAGCATTTGGAAAGACCTCCATAATTTCATAGTTTTTGTCTCATGAAGCCTAAATGTATATGCACATCTATACAGTTTCCTTGCAGACACTGTCACACATAGTTGCACAGTTAGCAGAGATTCTGAGAATCAGGAAAAAGCTTTTTCTCTGTCAGAGATGTGAAGAAGGAACAAAGTGTGTTAAGCCTTAGCAATGAGGAGCTTCTTTGTAAGTAATGTATCACAGAAAGAGAAGTCTTAGACTAGATAATTAGAATTAATATATCTTATAGTAAGGTGAAAGCCATCTAGAAAGAACACAAAGTAAAAATGAAACAAGACACACTATAATGGATGCTTAATATAAAAAACCTATTTGATTTAGAAGCTGGGCTGCAAATCTCATAACAAATTTATTTTCACATGACTGCCCAGACTTTCTACTTTAGACCGGCTCAGAAATGCCTTGGCCTTTATCACAGTGTTACTGCATTTCTTTTCCCAAACCCAGACAAAAGCTGAGGCACATCAGACTGCAAAAAAATGAAGGAATATATTATTTACTAAGTAAAACAAATCTCTTCTGGAACATTGAAGCTAATAAAGCTTGGTTTCCTATAAATTTGTGCCTTGTACTTGCTTGACTTTGGCCACATGTGAGCAATTGAAGCATTGCTTTTCACAAACTGTGCTGTCTGAATGAAGTTTTTCATTCCAGGCTACAGCCTTCTTTTTCATGCACATTCTAATAGAGTATAAATTTCTACTGCAGGCTTTAATTAACACACTCCTCTAACTGTTCATTCATTCACATAAAACTTGGAGCCTAATTATTTTTGAGATCTCTACCATCTTGCCAAATGTAACAGAAATCAGATAGGACTTCCCAGTTATTAGGGAGGATTCATAAAATTATCATATATGCAAAGCAACCTCAGAACATACATTTGTATAAACCTCATTTCTGTTTGACAAAATAAATACTTTTTTTTTTTTTTTTTTTTTTTTTACAATACAGATTTCAAGATTGGTTTGGCTGCATTAAACTGAAAGTTGCTACGTTAGCCTGGGTCTTCACTGTAAAATATTCAGCTCTGGCATTAAAATGTGAGGGGTCTTGGCTTTTTGGACCTGGTGCATAGGACTGTACACAATTTTTATTTAAATTTGGCTTTGACTTCTTTGTGCCATTATCACCTGTGAAGTTTTTGAAGATAGATTCTTGGTATAAATCCCCTAGCGGCTGCTATTAATCTCTTCCTATCCAAACAATCTCTTAAAGGACAGGAAGCTTCTTTATCTCATTTTCACTTCATTATTAATCTGTTCAGTGAAGTGCTGGATTTGGTTCTGAATGCTAAGGAGGAATACCTCTTAGCTTGCTAATGAGGACAAACACAATATAAGTATTTTTGCAAAATCCTAACAAGAAGAATTTTCTGAGGTGATAAATAAAATCAGTTCTTTATACAGAAAAAGGCGTGCTGAATTTTCCCAGAGGAGAAAAAGTTGTGTATGTGGTTCTCATACAACACTGCAGTATTTATTTTTGAATGCAGTGTCAGAGCGTACAATTCATATGATGCAATCTAGTATGAGTGCTTTTACATTTCAAACTGCATTAAATGGATCATATCTCACCATTACTGAGCTTGTGGCTGAGTAGAAAATAGATTTCTCCTCAAGAGGATGCCTGCAATTGTCTGTTAGTTTTGATTTTTCTTAATATTTTATTTCAATACTTAATGTTCTTTAATTTAATAGGCCCGTATCTGTAATAAACTGCATTTTTAACATTTGTTTTCACAACGTTTTCCCCATGGACTTCAATGAAGTCCAACAATATTACACACAGTTTGTGAAATGCAACAGTCCATGGACAAATTCAAGTGGACTAGAGTCACAGCAACTGTAACCGATCCCACCCACCTACAGTCTGGATTTTGAGGCTGAATGTGCCCAGACCAGAAGTTACCTCTCATGCTGCTGAGATTCTCTCACCTGTAACCTTTTTCCTGCTGGGCTGGAGTAAGACTCTTAGGCCCTTGTGTATACCCAGTTTGTCTACATTTGGTGCTCTACAGTGTGCACTAGCCCGAAAGGGCGAACAAGAGGGCGCAGATGTCTACAGCCTTTTCAAAACCGTGTTTCTCATTCTGGCTCCTGATCTGAGCTCTGCCTGTGCAATACCCACTTAAGACACATGGATAAAAGGCACAAACAGTATTGGGAACAGACATTTCCCCATTCCCTGCGAGCTTTTCTCTTCCTGGCTCCATGAATTTTTTGCAGTCTTTTCTGCACAGTGGTCCAACTTCATCCACACTGTAGATAGACATCTATAGGATTACACACTAAATTGTTGTGTTATATCTTCTGTGAACAAAAAATGTTCAAGCAACATAACCGAAGGAAGAATTTTAAGAGATGATAAATCAGATTAAAGTTTCATCGGTATTTCAGTGAAACATATGGAAGATTTGATATCTGTCCTGATAGTTTATTCTTTATAAGCATGACTAACAAACAACAGAGACAAGCAAATATGCCAATTCTGTATATGCAAGTGTGTATCTGCTGTGTATTTATATGTACCAAATATTCAGATATGCATAAGGAAAAGGAGGTAAAACCAAAAAAACTAGTTCTCCCAATCTATCCATCTTAAATTAGAAGACAGGCTCATATATTTCTCCTCAGAGATGATATTGAGAAAACTGGAGGAGGAATAATTGGCAGTTGAAATTTATTTTAATCAAATTGCAAGATAATTATTGTTTAATATTCTACCTTGGTATAGCTTATTTTCTGCTTGACACATCTGTTAAGCTGTAGATTCAGAACTGTTCTCAGTAAGAATCTGAAAGCACAGATTACTCATCACCACCTAATTTGCTAATGCCCACAATCAAGTACATTTGTATTCCACTGTATTTGCTCCACATCTGAAACAAACATAATGTAGCTCAGGTCATAAAGTACACAAAAGTAAAAATGTAGCATTACAAAGCTAGCTAATTAGGCAATGATGAACTTGGTGGTTGAGAACATCGGTAGTCCCAGGTTGGTTGTTCCTGTCTGTCTATTGCAGGTTGCTGAGCCCACAACCCTGCTGTGGGAGGAAACTTGTAAACAATCCCCATTTTACTTCAGGCAAAGGTGTCTGGGCTGGTACACAGTCTTCTATCACCACTGTCTCTGACTATCTTATCAGTCTTGCCTGAAAGCAGATTAGAAATTGAATGCACAAGCCTTTTGGCAGCCAAGTCATAAACAACTAGGTGGTACATTTGGGGCCATTAATGGCTTCCACTGAGACACATAGATCCAGAAGGCTTGTTTGCCCATAGCCTGATTGATGCCTTTTATTTAATCTACATTCCTCATCCAAAAAGTCTGAGTTTTCTTCAGGCAAAAGGTTTGTATTGGAAAACATGTCTTGAGAACTTTTCTGAGGCCAGTAAAGAAAACTTTTTTTTCCTCAACAATCATCTCCCTTTGCTGTAAGCTTTCTGAAGATTTTTTTCTTGTTTTAGTAAGGGAAATAAGAGCACATGTGGTCATATTCATGGACTGTGACAGGACATGGTACAAGTTTCCCTTCCAGGAATTAAATGGTGGTGCAAAGCTGGGCTATCATTTTCTGAGTCACCTGCACACACAGACTCACATCCAGGCACAAAGATGTAGTGCACTCCATAAACTCATAAACTCCATAAATTATAAGCATTTCTAGTAGAACAAAGCAGACAGTGTTATTGATGAAGAAACCAACCAGCAAAAGGCAAAAAAAGAAAAACTAAGGAAACACCACTGGTTCTGGAGGTCAAAGAAATTACTTTAGAACAGCTTTCCTCATTTTTCAGAGCTGAATATTGAATTGTTCGTAAGTGCTTCTGCCATAGCTACATCCTTGGACAGAATATACTGAACACTGCAGGAAACACTACTCAGCTCATTTTATTACTATTTTATTTCCTTTCAGCTGGAAATGTGGTTTTCTTCATCTAATGTTTCAACATGACAATACGAAGTTATGCAAAGCAAAAAATTAGTCAATAAAAAATTCCACTTAAGCATTCTGTGAGCAAAAGTAATGCTTTTTGGGTTTTTGCTAGCCCCCTCTTTTTCCTTTTTTTTATTATTTTTTAACCAGCAGAAGGCTATTATCTCTCTGCAAGGGTTCCTTCTTATTTTGCAATTCTGGCAAAAATCACCCCTTGAAATTACCAGTTCTAGCTACAGAGATGAAACTCATGCTCAGGCATAGTGAGAGGCAGCCACTATGAGAAGGCAACCCAGGATCCAAGGTGACCCCAGCATAGGTAGCACCTCACCAGCAGGGCATAGTCCCATGGTGGCTAGTAGCAGGTTCCCTCAATAGCCACAGCAAGAGATGAGCCAGGTCCAGGATCCATCCAGGGAACTCAGTCAGGAGCAAAGGAGGCAGGGCTGAAGACAAGCTCAGACATGTATCTGAGGGGTCCATCCAGGAAGACCAGCCACCTACAACATAGGTCTGAGGCTCGTTCAGGAAACAGACACACCTACACCACAGCTCAGACTTCAGGACAGTAACGAAGAACAGAGCCCTGGGGCAGGGGGTGGAGGTCCCAGGTGAGGTTGGTCAAGGCCATAAGGCCAATTGATGCTCTCAGCACCCTGACACATCTCACTGTAAAGCAGTTGTAATGTCCTGCTTTACTGCATCTTTCCTACAAGAAAAAAAAAATCAATCCAAGAGTTATACCAGCATCAGCGGTATCAAAAACATTTTGTGCAGGTCTAACAGAAGGAAGTTTTATCTGATGTTACATTTCTTTTATCTATCTTGAAAACCTTCTAAAAGACTATTATACCCCTTAGTACTAGATACAGTCCAGCACTAGTCATCATTTCTTATCTTGTCCTGTGTTATTAATCCCTTACAAGTGCTTCAATTAAGCTCTATGTTGTGGATACTGTACAAGTATAAAATAGAAGTTAGTTTTGCCCACAGTAAGCTTAGCTCAACACAACACAATAAATAAAATAAGTAGAGAAAAAAAAGAAAAGGAAAGACAAAGGAAGTTGCACTGTATATTAACAAAAGGTAGTGAAATGCATCTGCATCATTTTGGCTTAATTATCCAGTTGGAAATCACAGCTAATTATCAGAAATCTCCTTTGGCTGCTTATATCCAGTAATATTTCTGGAATACCAGTTCAGCTCAATGTAAAATTCAGAATACCTAATTAGTATTTTATTACTTTGCCATCAAACATTTTCTAGTAATAAGAATTCTTGGCACTGAATTTAAAACAAAAATTTTTTTTCTTAATTGCCCTAGAATCTCTGCTTACTGGCTCAGTGTATTGAAATAATAGGAAATGTATACAGATCTGCTATTTTTTTAAGAGAAGCAACCAAGGAATGTGAGCTGTAGAGAAGACATTCTACTCTTCTGAGACGAGCCGGGAACATACATGTCTCTGAGATGATCTCAAATTCTGCAGGTCTGTGAATTTTGTGGATGAAATATGTACTAGTCACAAACATCTAACATACATAAATTAATAAAATGTCTATCTTAAGCATCTGGTCACTACATAACCTTCTGTTAGATACCCTGATTTTGTAAATAGCCTATAGAAAGAAAGCAATATAGATAATGGAATCACTCCCCCATCAATGTTAAAAAAAAGTTATCTAAAGTCAGCCAAAATTAATCACTTTAAAAAAAAAGGGCACTGGTTTCTCTTTTGGAGATTTGGTGCCTTTCTTAAACTTGCAGTTCAGTTCACCTATCCCCAGAGATAAAAAACTCAGACTTTTCTGGGGAGGGTTAGTTTTTAAAGCCACATTTTGAAGAATTCAACATTTAAAACAGAGACAAAGGCTGAGGACACAAAGCTGCCCTTTAAATTTTATGCATGAACACCAATTTGACACCACATCTCTTTAGTGAGGTGGATGTACAGCCTCATCATCACTTTCATCATCACTTGAGGAAATTTAAGCCCAAGTAGCTTTGGATTGTACCTTAAGCACTGGCCAAAGGAACAACTGGATAAAAATAGTAGTTGCCATCGGTTTTGCTGGAACTGTCATTGTACACAGAAGAATATAAAAGTCATTTGGCCACACAGCATGAATGCAAGAGGGGACATGATGAAGTAGGCAACTCTTTAAGGTGAACAAGAGAGCAAATGGAGCTGTAAGCACTGATTCTTATCCAGACGTGTTTTACATATTTTACCTGTGATGCTCTAATATCAACATTCATCACAGAAATATTTCAAAATCCAGGTCAATGTCCTCCCAGTGTAAGTCCTAATTGCTACTCTTTATGGCCAAGGTATCTCTTGTGCTCTCTTCACAGCCCAGTGAAATGGTCTACTTTCAATCTCCTAATGCTCCATTTCTACAAAGGGCGTGAGCAGAATGACTTCTTGGTCATACCACTCTCCACACTTAGTTGAAAGCAGGCTGCAGCAGAAAATATTGGAATCATCCTTTTCTGTGATTTGCATGTTTTAGACATAGTATAAACAGCATCAGACCTATAACAACTTATAATATAATATTAATAATACCTGAAATCTGAAAAAAAGTAATTCTGATAACTTTTGTTGGAACCTTTACTTACTTAATGGTCTTGTGTTTCTATGTGTGTTGGTCTTATTCCCACACAGCATCCACATGCTAAGTGGGCCTGATTGATCCAAAGCAGCTGTACCTGACTGAAGGGCAAGGAGCTTACTGCACTTCATCTCACAGCAGGAGGAAAATCCCAGCCAAAAGGAAGGACTTTGGACCCTTAATACCTTAGGCTTTATTATAGTTACTTTTGGCAGGAGAAGGATCAAGTACAATTTAAATCTTGGGACTGGACATCAGTTCCACAAATAAATATCAGCCGGTCAAAGGGGTAGTTCTATAGTCCAGGTCAGCACAATCATAGATGTTATTAGGAAATTAGGAATCCCTAAAGACAGCTTGTAGCCTCCAAAACTACCAGTAACCAGAACAAGGGTAAAAGTTACTCAGTTTTGGATTCAAATTATTGCATATAGTGAACTGCTGAGCTTCTTCTGCATGTAATTGGGTTAGAAAACACCCCGCTGTATAAACTTTGGGAATTCTTTATGCTGTTCTGCAGTAAAAATGTATGTTAATACTTACGGGTCTCAAAAATTGTTTCCTGGTATGGATAAAGCTTTTTATTTACCTTTTTTTTTTCTGTTTTGCTTCTGAATGCAGTATACATACCTATTTTCTGCCTCTCCAGAGGCTGTGTAAAGCAGCCTGGCAGCCTGTGCTAAATGAGAGGCAAACAAGACTCCATGGTGCATGGCTGGGCACTTAAACCTTTGTTAAATGAACATGGCTTGTCTCAAGGGAAGAACATATCACGCCTGAGTTCTTTTACATAAGTTAATCCTTTCAGAAACCACATTGTAAGTCAAGAAACGAAACTGAGTTATTATACCTTGGTCTAGATTTTCACAAAGAAATAATACTTCTTTATAATCTTTGTGCAAATGATAATACAAGGAGTAACTGCAAGATACAATAATTGCATCTAATAGGAAACTCAGCTGGTTTTCTAAATGTGAGATTTTACCTACAACCTCAGGAATCTGCACCTGAGATACTACGAAGATTTCAGCAAATTACATTTTTTCCTAGTGCTTCTTTATCCTCTTTCTTGCTTTTATTCCTCTTCTTTCTTTATTCTTATTTCAGGAAGAGCCATATGTACAGGCAGTGCCGAATAACATCAATTCTTTAGTTTTTCATGAGTCTGTATTGCTCTTCAGATATATGCAGAGGACTACAGATCGAAAAATCAAAAGGCTGTGAATTGTGAAAGTTTAATAAATTTTAGTGTGAATTCTGATTCAATTAAAGTTTTACTGAAAGCGTCAGATTAAGTTGTCTCTTTTCACTATACTCTCCATAAATAAATCTGTCTTCCAACTAAGCAGTTAAAACAACACCTCATGACTGTATCTTCTACACACTCTTATCTATACGGATATGGAAAAGAAGATCTGTCTGTAGCAATAGGACAAGGGGTAATGGGTTTAAACCTAAACAAGGGAAGTTCAGGTTACAGATTAGGAAGAAGTTCTTAACTGTGAGGGTGGTGAGGCACTGGAACAGGTTGCCCAAAGAAGTGGCAAATGCTCCATTCCTGGCAGTGTTCAAGGCCAGGTTGGACAGAGCCTTTGGCAATGTGGTATAGTGTGAGAAGTCACTGCCCATGGCAGGGGGGTTGGAACTAGATGATCTTAAGGTCCTTTCCAACCCTAACCGTTCTATGATTCCATGATTCTATCCAGGACTATTTAAGGAGTAAGGAATGGGGAAAATCAGGAACTGCCCCAAAACCTAGTCAAATACCAGACTGGTAGGAAATCCAAATGGTAATTTTCTGATTGCCAAATACAGTGAATAGAAAAATACTGGATGCAGCATCAAAGAAAGCAGTCAAGCTTACAAATTATTTGTTGCCGTTATTTGTGAAATATATGAACATTAAACATATTTGGATAAATTAGGATTACTCTGGTAATAGAAACAGACTACATTTGTCAGGGAGCTTATATAACAAGGAAGCTACTCTCTCAGCAAGTCCTTATCAGAGGAAAAAGCTAATAAATGTGCCTCATGAATTTTTATTTTATTATTCTAATCTCAAAATTCAGTGTTGACTTGAAGTCAATAATTCTGCTCTATTCCTGTAAAGAATTTTTATCTTGCATAACAAGACTGAATCATATGTGTCCAAGTTTAGGTGCACAACTGAAGTCCAAGAGGCAAAACACAACCATAATGAGTCCTCAGAGGTTCAACAGATTTAACAAAGAATAAATATTGTTTATGTTTCTTTTATGTTGGATGGTAGATTAAGCAGTGCAGCTTTATTACATATTTCTATTCAGATACATTTTCTTTGATACATCATAGTGAATTTCAACTCCTTGAAACCCTTATTTTTTTATTTATTCTATTTTACCAGACTACACCTTTAAGAACATGACATTTACAGATATTTAAAACTGCTTTGTTCTTTTAAGATGTCATCTGTTATGAAGCAATCTGCAATTCCAATTCCCCATCTAAACACTCCTGAGTTTGGTATTTTTCACTCAAGCATAAAAACATCTACTCAGAACCAGCTTATATTTGACAGACACCACACACAATATTCTGACGTCTTTTCCCAGACAAAGAAAATTCAGTCTCCACAATAACTCTAAAGATAAGCCATAGTAAATTTTGTTTATTGCTTAGAGATTAAATTCTGTCGTATTTCCAATTAATAACAGCTATGAACCAGTAAAATCGAAGAAAAAATCTAGAAGGTTTGGCAAGATTACATCTGCCTCTTTGGTTAAATTTAGGCATTCCTTGACCTGTCAAGTTTCACACAGTGAAACTGAGATAGACTTGGTTCCTATTTCCTGCAGTTAAGATTATATACATGTACATTTTGTGACATCTCTGCTTCTCTCTTATCCCATGATCCCAAATGGATCACTATTATCAATGTACACTAGTACATATAGCCTATAAATTTAAAGAGAAAAAAGATGCCAAAAGAGGGCTACAAGAGAGAAAATGTCTTTGTTGGGGAGACACAATACCTCATGGAGCCAGGACTATGAAACATAGAAACTGTAGTCTTGGTGTCCAAGAAAATGGGAAGACATTAATCAAAATCTCATTCCAGCCTAGCTTCCTGTTAGTTTGCTGAGCCCTTTCATAGGGTACCTGCCCATGAAGCTATTCAATCTTAGAAAACTACTGCTGTCTTCACAATCAAGACATATCAGTGAAGATTTGCAATGAAATGCATAGTGACTTTTATCTCTGGTTACAGTGACATTGAAATCCTCTAAATTGGTAGTTACTGTGGATCTCTAGACACTAGCTACCTGAATCTTGATTTTAAAAAATAGTTTCTAGCTTTCGTCTTCCCATGTCGATCACCAACATGGAGTTTAGAGTATTGCTTACCCCACTGTCCTTCACTGAAACTGCATGAAGGTGTTCAACTGAAAACATTTCCTGGAGAGACCCAAAAACAGCTTCCTGCTGCTTCCCTGAGCTTTTTTTCATTATAGATGAGACACTGACAGGTGTCAAGTCTGGACTTTTCAGCAGTATAAGCATGGCTGAATCCTAACTCCTGATCAAGAACTACCTTGAGGAATTAGTATTGAAGCTCCACAGTTAAATTCAGATTTTCAAGAAGCTTTTGACAAAGGCTCTTTTAAAACAGTTAAATGCCAATGGAGGAAGAAGGAAAGTCCTCTCATGGATTATTAAATGGTCAAAGAACAATCAATAAAAATTGCAAACAAATGGTAGATTTTTCACAAAGAAGGAAGGTACCAGCAGAATCTCTCAAGTATCTATGTTTAGACATATGATATTAAACACATCTGTAAATGATCTGGTTAAGAAGTAAATAATGAGGCAAAAAACTGTCAAAATGATACAAAATTAATTACAAGAGTCAGCACTGGAACTGACAAGGACAAGTTGCAGAACGGCCTTACGAAACAGAACATCTGCATGACAGAGGGGTAAATAAAACTCATCCTTCATGAATGAAAATTCATACCTATCATAATGAAGAGAAATAAACCATAAGTTTAGAAACAAAATACTACATTTCAAATGATCATGAGGAAGGTGATCCTGGAAGTAGATCTTACGAAAAGTTCTCTGAAAACATTTTTTCAGTGTTCAGAAGTGATCAAAAGAGAAAACAGAATGGCAAGAAATATGAAAATGGTCAAGAATCAAATACATTGAATAGAAATATAGTTCTGTGATTCTACCTCAAACACAGTAAATCAGAAAATAAATATAACAGGGGACTTGGAATGTTTCCACATGGGGAATAAACTAAGATTCTTCAGTATTGAAAATAAATAAATATTGGGAAATTGGAGAAAACTTTGTAGAAACTGTGAAAGGCAGAGAGAGGATGAATAAGGAATAAATATTCAGTTTTCCACAACACAAGGACAAGCTGGAACAAAATGAAATTACCAGGCAACTGGTTTAAAACAAACAAAAGGAAGCATTTTTCATGTTACACATTATTAAATTGTAGCACTCATTGCCATAGGATGTTGTGGATGCCAAAAGTATAATGGACTTGAAAAGCAATGAGAGAAAATTAATGGAAGAATTCATGGAAGACCTCCATTCTGGATGTCTGAGCCTCAGATTGTTGGAAGTTATAAAAAAATCGTTTGGTGTTTGTCCTGTTTGATTGCCTTTCCCAAAGTACTACTAGTAGCTATTGGCAGAGACAGATCAGTGAGCTAGACAGATGTTTGTCCTGATCTAACAAAGTCATTCTTCTACTTTGAGACAAGAATTCAACTGTTGGTTTGTTAGTTTGGGGGTTTATTTTTTTGTTGTTGTTGTAAGTATGAACTTTACTCCTATTCTGGAGTGAGCATATTTTAAAACAAAAGTCATGACTAGACTTTTTATCAGTGGTTGGATAATGGTTGCAAGCTAGTGATGAAATTGCTGGTTTGATGCTGTCCCAATTCTAGCAATGACTAAAAGCTCTTGTTATTTGCTGTCAGTTTTATATGATAGAATTGATGGGGTCAGTCTGATTCCCAGAGATGAGATGGTTGCATCCCAAAGCCATATTCACAATTAAAACTCCAAATGGAAAGGACCTTGGTGCAATATACTGCAGCCCTCTTCATTGCTTTCAGAGATGAGACTGTACTGGAGTATTGCCTATTCATTTAATATATGTTTTCTTAAAGGAGGCATTGTGTTGTTGAATAGCCAAGGGAAAGTAATGGGGTAGGCAGGAATAGTGAAAAACAGAAGCAGAGGTCTTTTCACATCCTTATTACTAATGCTTCAGTTTGTACAATGCCTCCTGAACATAGTGGAGGATTTAGAAACCATTGAAAACCAATAATTAGTTCAGAAAAGACAATATTACTAAGGTTTCATACTAATAATAAACCATTTGCTTAATTTTTTAAGCTGTGTAGCTTTTTTTCATTTTTTCCACATTTTCCATAAGAGTGTACTTCTTCCTTGACTACTATGAGGAATTTAAATAATATAATCATTATTTTGTGCAATATACTTGGTTTTCATCAGTGCTATTAAATAATGTTGCTTGGAAGTCAGGCAGATTACTAGACGTGGATTTCAAGGTGTATCATGCTCTGTAGAAACAAGCACTAGCAGTTCAAATAGCATAGATGATAAATGAAATAGAGATAACCAATGGATTTTAGATCCCTGACAAGGAAAGAAATAGATCAAGTTCACATGGTTACAACATTGGCAAATCCATAACTATGAGAACAGAACAAACAAGACTGTTTTCTAATAGTTTAATAGGGTTAAGTTGCTGAATGTATTGGGAATAAAGAATCTTTTGGTAGCTGCAAAATCCTATATGGTCTGCGAGTGACTACATGCTTTCTGTCAGTTTGCTTTAGTCAGATTGCTGCACAGCATCACTGTAATTCAGGTACCAGATAATTGTAAATTTGCCAACAATGTAAAATCTTTACTCACTGCTGAAGGGAGCCTATGAAATCTGGGGTCCAGATCAATAGGCAGCAGTGGGAGGATGGCAGAAACAGACACAGCACTGGAGTTATGTTTCATGGTGATCAGCATCTGAAAGACATCAGCAAGCAGCTAATTGTCTGTAAATTACTGTA
>NW_009916631.1:0-18110 GCF_000696875.1 Nestor notabilis | reverse complement strand
CAGCAGGGCAAATTCTAACCTAATGATATTTAAATTCTGCTACACAGACAGACCATAAATTAATTCCTTTTAAATTACAGCTTTCTCTAGACAGAAGCAAACAAATAAATGAGAGAAAATAATGTTTTAATTTGCTCTTTCAAAGCTAAATTCAGCATTTGTAGTGTTTACACATTCATGGATTGCTGAGGTAGAGATTCATTCAAATGCCACCTAACAGTACTGCACCCAGACTGAAAAGGACTGATTTAGCTGTAATCTTGTAAGATGTTTTCACTTCAGCTGTCGCTTTCTGCCCTCTCATGAGATAACTGCTAACTTAGCACCAAGTGGCAATACCCCAAAGCATTTTGATCATATTTGCTTAATTCATTTGTTTTTGGTTTTCATTTTATTTGTGACTTAGAACTGAAGTGCATCTGCAAAAGGGATCAATTCTATCCTGCAAATTTTTTGGAGGCTAATATAACTATGAAATAGGAAATAATCTGTTTATATGCTATTTCTCATTCTCTGTCTAAAGATATGAGCACATACCTTTTTATCATGCTGTAACCTTGAACCTTTCCCATTGTTCTAAAATAAGCTAGTTTGTCAGTCTAGTATTTCAATCCTGCTGTGTCTTCTATACCTTCAGAGGCACATAAATAAGCTGTTTAATCCTTTAAGTACCATGGAAGTGTTTCTGCTTGTTCTTTGCTATGCTTCATTGTCTTTGCCGTGTGATACTTGCTTATTCCAACTCTTTGCAATCATATTTCTTTCCCAACCCCTGAGCAATGCAAGGTAATGCAATCACCTTTCCTCCCATTTTTTTTCTGTTAGGTTATTAGCACTGGGGTGCTTGCAATCGCAACCTGCTGGCAACACATCTTGCTAGAACTTATGAGACATGAAACACCTCACTGCCAAGGCAGTTCTATGCTATACATTTTGATAAGCTGCTAATAAATGCATTTTGATAAATGTAACCATACATTCTGAGTAGTAAGATATAGCTGCCTGTTGATGTCTTTCAAATGCTGATACCTTATCCAGAATACCTTCTTTCTAAACAAGTTCTTTGCCTAGGCACAACTGGATCAGACAAGCCAGAACAGGTCTCTGATAGTATCATACATTGAATAGCTAAACTCTGAGATATGGGATTGGGTCCAATGGAATTATGTACTTCTGCTGATGCCTTTTATCTGTGTTCCCTGTGAGATATTAAAGCCATATTCAGAATAGTCATCCAATGCTCTCAAGTTTGATGCCCGGAGTGAAGATGAGGACTAAATGAATGTTTAAAGCTGTTGCTGAATTTAGCTGTTTGCTTCACTCCTCTAGAGGACCACCATGGACACCTGAGGGGCCTCAAGAAATAAAGGACGTTTTAAGTGTCAAATTATGAGAAGATGGCTTCATCTTTCCCGGGGATGACCTTGTTTCTGGATCTGTAAATGGCTTTTCAGAATAGTCTACAAGTATCTCCTAATATCTAAGGCTATTCGCTACAGTGGAAACCAAAGAAAATTAGCTTTAGTATCCATAGGGGGTCTACAGGTAGCCCATGTGAGCAGTACTGTTGGTCCTCTTCAATGAGTATGTATGGGTATCTAAATGTATATGCTTTAGCTTCAAACTGGTTTCCATTTTACGGGCACACAACCAGGCTCTGGGCGTTCTGAGAACAGGGACCTCTTAACAGGTTGTTCTTACACCCATTCTGCTCCTAGAGATATAGTCACGAAGTTATAACTATGAAGCCCAGCCCAGAATCCTACTCCAGGCTCCATTTCATCTCTAGGGACACTGCCTGTCTGTGCAAAGCCCACATATACCCTATATGTCAAAGTTCCTGTCACATTACAGCCAATGAATGACAGATTTCACAGGCTGAACAGTCTGTCCTTCATGTACAGTCACCAAGCTCTTTATTACAACTCTTTACTCTCTTCCACTTGATCTGTCCAATCACCCCTGGAAGTTTCTCACTGTAAGCAGACTCAGTTAATTTCAGGGAAGGAATGATAACTCCCTCCTTGCAGAAGGACATCCAGCATACACAAACATATTACCAACCATCTCATGATATGCATCCTTTGCAAAACTTTGTGTTTTCAGTGACCCACTGATGATAGTATTCCTTGCCTGGATGCTTGTCTTCCCTTGCAGTACCATGTTTTGAAACACTAGTAGATATATGCATCCAATCTTCTCTTGTCTTGAGCAAATAGGCATTTTCCTATCCTTGCTTAAAACAGACCAATTGCTCCCCTTGCTGTGCTAGGGTTGGCCATGGTCTTTGTTATTCCAGAATATCAAGGAGAAAGACACTCCTGAGCTCACAGCATAGCATTGCAGGAAATGAAACCAATGCTCCAAGGCCTAACACAGGGCCAAGTAAAGAACTGCTAACAGCCACTCATTCTTCCATAGCATGTGATGATACATGGGAGTGTCACTGTGCCCATTTGAAACATTTGCATCTGTTCAAAATCCATATAGCACAACTATCTATCAACGTCCATTTTTCTCTTTAGTAACTCAGAAATTGAGTGGAATGAGGACAGGACCAACAGGAGCGGTGATGAAGTTAGCAGGTCAGTCAGTCTGGACTGCCCAATTTCCACACTCTCAGTGTCCCACCAAGCTCAGCAGTGATTCAGTGGCTGGGCATACAGCAGTACTCATATGCTTGAAACAGAAATATCAACACCTGCAAAACTCCTTCCAGAGCAGTATTTATGGTCTTACTTCAGCCCAGGTTAAAGGAAGGTTAGATAGAAGCAGTGGCTGCACCAGGCAGAGTCAGCTTCCAGTGCAGCTGCCTCCTGGGGCAGCAGCTGAGATCTGAAGAAAAAGCAGATAGAAAAGTGCTGGACATGGCAGATTTGTGGAAAGTAAAGGGAAGGCTAGACACAAGACAACCCAAAAGATCACATAAAATACACAAGAAAAACTGGCACAAAAGCATAATACATGATTTTTCCAGTGGAGGCAGTGACCATTCATGACCTGACCTTGCAAGCACATGTTGAACTGGTCCTAATCTACTCTACCAGATAATCTGGCTCTGCACAGATATGGCATAACTGCTTTTATCATTAGACTTCATAACTACGTCTAAAATCAAATACATCCTATGTTCTCAAACCTGCAAGTTTTATAAATTCATATTAAAATCCCACCAGATACAAAATGGAGTCTTGTTTGAATAGAACACTCTAGATTCATTTCTATTGAGACTTCTACCTATTGAAAAATACAACATAAGAAGCAGCTTATGGTTTTATATTTCTTTTAAAGCACCAATTTAAGAGCTTTTTCACTGACTAAGACTAACAGTGTGGACATATATATACATAAATAAATACACTTTACTATGTATCTTATAGTTTCTGATGTTCTGGTAATTCCAACATCCTATAATCATGAATGCTACACAATACTAACAAAACAGTAGGAAACAGGCCTGTAAAGGAACTCAGGAGGTCATTTACTCTCTGCTGCAGTGCAGGATCAACCTGGCCTCACTTGAAAAAGTTTGTCAATTCTGTCCTTAAAAGCTTTCAGTAATGGATATGCCTCAGTCCCCGTAAAAAAGAAATTGTTTCAGTACTAAGGTCGGAATTAAACACTCAATTTAAAAATCTTCAAGAGAGAGTGCAGTCTTATAACAAAGTTTAGTACATTGTTTGTTGACTGATTTGGGGATTTGAAACACTGAACAACATTTCTTCTCAAAACCAATAGCACTGAATAATAAAAAACTTGTATGGTATTGGTTGATATGGGCTGAATTACATACAGAAAAGTTTGCATGCAAAACCACCACAAGAAGGACTTGCAGGTACTGGTGAATGAAAGGCTGGACATGAGCCAGCAATGTGTGTTCACAGCCCAGAAAGCCAGCTGTAATGCTGACTAAATTATTTCTTGATAAGACGATAATCATTATCTCTTCTATTAGATACGTTTTAGAAAGTACAGCAAGTTCTGATGGAATTTGAAGGATCTCAAATCTTAATGTGGAGTTTGGCATATCTGGAGCAAGGTTTTCAGATCAGGTCCTTCTGAAGTCTTAACAGATGCTTTGGGTAGTTTTTGAATCCCGCTGTGGCAAAGGAGGAAGCCAAGCACTGAGCTGCTTAAAGCGGGACAGTGTAGAAACAAAAACTCTGAGCACAAATAAAACAGTCAGGATGACTTACTGAAATGAAGCACTTAGATCTGCCACATGAAGGTTTTTGATGTATGACTGAACTAAGTGCAATATTAAGCAAACTAAACTCAAGTGTTATAGGTATCTAAGCTGTGGAACTGTTTTATTTGCTAGTAAGGTCTTAGCCTTAATGACTGTTCTAAGGTGAACCAAACTGCTTTTAGACACCATGTTGCTTAGATTTCCATCAGCTAGAATGGGGCTGTACGCATGTCTGTGTATTTCTAAATATAAAAATCTAAATTTAAGAGTCTTGATGTCTAGCCAAGTATCACTGTTGTGCATTGCCCCAGATGTCATCGGTCTTTTTTTGTATGTGCCTCTGAATCACATTTCTCCAACAGTTTTTTATAAACATCCCTCTATTTTTATAGTGAACAATTTGTAGTTTTTCTCACTTTGTTCAAGTAACAGCATTAGAAATGGTTAATTCATGTTTAAATTACATATTTCTTAAAGTTTCATTTTGCATAGTACAGCTATTTCACACAGTTAAAAACTGGCATATTCGTATCTGTTTTAGATGTTTGGTGGCATCTATGCTTAGCGTAACAGGGTACAGTATTCTGGGTTAATGTTTCCTGAAAGTTAACAATGGGCAGACTACATAACATGAAATTCTCTATATCTGGAGTAATTATTTGCTGTTTAGTTCCCACAAATTTTCCATTATTCATAGATAATATGCCATGGTAAAATGTCCATATATTTCAGATCCGATCAGATTGCAATTTGCTTTTTACAGTGAGAGTATACTATTGTTCTTAGAAGTTCAGACAACAATGATACCTGAAATCTCTTGTTCTGTCACATAGCAACATTCATGTCTAATGATAAAGTATATTTCCCCAAAATTTTGCTGTTGATAGTTTCAGTGCTGAATAAAGTAGTCCCAGTTTCCAAAGAATGAGATTAAATCAGACCTTTTTTCACGTTGTTCTTGCTTGTAAGCTCACTATGACTTTACGGTTGTTAAAGTACAAGTAGAAATCGAGACCTTTAGAGCTTTACTAGCAATTCTATGCTGACTGTTCAGACTCGTGCATTCCCTTAACTTTCATTTCTGTTTTCCTTTGTGTGTGGTGCTCGTGGTATAGTGCAGAATCTCAAATATTCAGCATGAAAACAAATTTTACTTATCTTAAACATCACTAAGGTGTTGATTTTTGAATGAAGTTCTGATTATTCTTCCTGCTGTTACATGCAAACACCCTTTGAAACATTATTTTGTGTTTATGTTTGCCCTGATTTGGGTCACTTTAGAGAGCTCCAGGAGGAAACATCTGATTTACTCTTCTCGCAGTGGTTATGGTATGAAGCTAGATGAATCTGGATGCATAGGCAGTGCAGAAGGAGCAGTCCCATGCAAATAGCTCTTTACAAAGGGGCACCCTTTCTCCATCCCTTTAACTGGAACTGGAACCTGTGGAGTTTCACAAAGGGCTTCCACCCTCTGTATCCTTCCACCCATGCACCTTTAACAGAGCTGAACATGAATGGAGCTCTAAGCAACTTGATCCAGTTGAAGACGTCCCTGCTTATTGCAGGAGTTTAGACCAGATGACCTTTAAAGGTCCCTTTCAATCCAAACCATTCTATGATTCTATGTTCTATGCCTCTGATTACAGCACTATAGTGTTGGATACTCCTGCACATTTTTAGTAATGTTTTATTTCTTTTGGTTTACATCCAAAAGGCATATCTCTAAGTACAAGGGAAATGAGCTCTAGTGGCGATATGGATAGCCTTCTGCTAGCCCACATAAATCCTGACCATGGTGTAGTGCACAGACATCATTAATTTTTCATGTCTGTAAGGAGAAGTATGATGTAAAAAACATAAATGGAAAATGTAAAATGAGTGGCAGAACATGAAACTCTTTTCTTTCTTGCTTGCAGTAACAGATGGGGGATATCCTGTTGCTATTCAATTCTGCCAAAAAATTGCTAAAAGTCACTATATAAATTACACTCAGGATAGGTTTCATTAACCTGAAGGCTAAAGTGATTCCTTCTCTGTTTTTATACATCAGTATCTGTTAATGTTTAATACCTACCTACTGTGATTTTTGAAATCTGTGATTTTTTTAAAAAAAATTATAGATTTTATCCTCTGCTTACATAAATCAATTTTAGTGGCTTCTTCCACTTTACCCAATATAAAAATTGAAAATCTTACTTTCTGAAGTTGTTGCAAAATATAAAATATACTGAAACAGCACTCTAAGACCAACTCTCCTATATCCCAGTTTAAAAATACTTTGTTTCCTTTTCTCCCTATACCAATGAATAATTACATTATAGAAATGAAACTGTTTCAGTGTGTTTTTTTCTCTCCTTTATATTCTGTTGTTCTTTATATTCTGTTCTCACATAAAAGCAGAAAACTGCTCCAGATCGTGATATATTAAAATGAAAATTTGAATATAAGTTTTTTCTTCCCACATGTGTGTCCCAACTATCGCTTTTTGGAAGGAATGTGTGTACCCACTACCACACAGACTGTAAAAGACTTTATCATTCATTGGAAATGGTATAACAGCAGTTCCCTAAGAGAAGATAGGATAGCTGGGAAGATGTCTGTTTTGGCAATCCTGTCAGGAGATAATTTTCAGTGTAGGCCCCCATGCAATGAAGCGGCATCCAGTGAAAAGTGGCAGAAGCATCCCAGGTGCAGAAATTCACACAGTACATGAACTGGAGGATTATGTGTCTGCAAAATTGGCACTACCTGAGTGAAAGACTTTCGCATTAAGGATTTTTTGGTATTAGACTTCTGCCTTGGATAATGGAGAGAACTGTTCTCTCCCAACCTTGCAGGGATTGTGGGGAAATAAATGCCTTAAACATTGCAAGGCTTTGACACCAACAGGTAAATAGTCTTTCACATAGGTTTCTAGGATTATATGGTGTGTTCAGGACCCACGAGAAAATGCTTAGTCTAAACAGATGGACAATGAGAAATAGTGGAGTGGAAAATATACAGATGGCACAGAAATATTCTGTGGAATGAAGCCAAAATTTTCAAGTATAAATCTTCAGAAGCCATGCACACAGTGAAAGAAGCATCTTGTCTGAAAGAAGCTGCTCAGAAGTGTTGGCTCCACCAGCACAGACTGCCCCCAGTTATTTACTTAATATTTTAGGACTTAAGTGAGCATTCAAGCTTGAAAATGATCATTTGTTGCTCATTATAATGCTCCAAACCAGGAGTAAGGTAGGTCAAGCAATTCATGCCATGAAATATTCACACACAGTTGCTGCTCATAGAGTGGGACTTCAGGTACAATAACTTTTCCTTATCTAAGGAGACATTAATCATCAAGCACTTGTTACGCATGGGCATCAAATAATGACTTGGGACAAAAATTTGTCTCAGGAAAATGGCAAATGTGAGAATCTCTGTGAAAATAATCAAAACACATCACAGGAAAATTCTCTTTCATTTTCCTCTTCTTTCCCTCTCTTTATCTTTTCTGTTTTGCTCATTCTGTTTTTTTCTCATTTAACCTCCTTCAGAAACTATATTCCCAAGCAAGCCTCCTATTCCCCTAATTCTCACTCAGTAACTCCTACAGTGGTGTAAACCAGGCTTTGGAATGAGTGCACCGAAATCTTCCTGTGATTGACAAGTCAATGGATCGACCGTATTCAGATTTTTTAAGGCAGTACTTCCTATCTCTGACTGACAGAAAGAGTTCGGGATGGGTGATTTCAGCCTCCTTCATTTTTATTTCTTGCAATCCAGCCAGGATTCTTGGTTGGTTGGTTGTTTTTTCCTTCACATCTTATAAGATTTAAATTTCTCATTTCTCTTTCTTTCATCTTCCTGTCCTCTTTCCCCAATGTCTTCCCAATCTTATCTCTTAGCTCTGCTGGGCTTTTTTCCTACTTATTAGAAAAAGATTAAACTAACTTAATTACATTATTTCTTCACTGTTTTTATGTGTGTTTAAGAAATAAAGCTCTCTGATGGTACAAGGACTTTTCTAGTTGAACACAGCCACACATTTTCAGAAATCGATGACAAAGAATGATGCGGTATTTCACTATTTTAGTTTATGTAGTTCACAAAACAATGTTATGCACTTCAGAATATGTATCAAAGCATGTGTTATATGTACATTGTACATTGTACATGTACATATATATGTGTGTAAGAATATGGGTGAGACAGAAGGGGAGCTACGGATTCTTATCCTTGTATGTACCTTCAGGAAAAGAAGCTAGCTGCACACAACTCTCCTTAGAGTTCATAGAAACCTTTACAGAAGCCTGTAATGCCCGTAATGCCTGTAATGCCTATAATGCCAAGCATTTCACAATATGCCTAATATTTATAATTTCCTGAAATTACTCATTTCACATGAATGTTATATATTTTCTGTGCACTCTTCTTGTTAAAGTAACACAATTTTAAAATAAAATAATGTTTGCATGACACTTGAAGTGAACTAATAAAGTTATTAGCAAAGAAAAGAGACTATTTTTCTATGAGAAACTAGTAAATCACAATTTAAAGAAAGGAGATAGGAGAAGTAAGGTAGCTGCTTCTATGACGAAAAGCCAACGTACATGCATGAAAGATTTGACTTAGCTCCGCATACGTACAAAATCCAACATGACATTTGATATGTTTAATTTCCAGGTTAGTAAGAAAATAAAGGCAACATAAACAAGAGAAGAGTCATCCTAGTCTTGCTAAGATACCGTTGTGCTTGCTACTGCAGAAGTAAGGCAAAAGTCAGAGTCCTGACTATAATTCTTCATCAAAATAGATTTTCTAGACAACAGTATTTTCTGGACAATGGAGAGACAGAACACTCATAGATACAGCTTCTTAGTTTGCAAAAGGAAGAGAAGAGGAAAAATATGCTTAATTTATCATACACTGAAGTATTATCTTCTTACAGCTGAAAGTAGAATAGAAAGTGTCCTAACAGTATTCAGTCCATGTAGCTTCATTAAAATTAGTTCACTCCCCTCATTTGCTCCAGTTTTAAAGTCATGTATTTATACTACTGATTTACACAAAGTGCAAGAGATCTCTGACGCTTTGGTATGGGATTGTTCTTTTATGAATGTCAGTGGATTTCATTCTAAAACATATATATGCACTTCTCATTGTTCTTTAGCTGAGGCATTAATCTGGTCTAGGAAAATAAAAAAGATTTTATGCAAATTAAGTTGCTTATCTGGAATTACTGAGTGTCAGGATGCAGATAATGGAAAGCAAGTTGGAAAACAAGCTGGGCTTTCTCCTAAAAAGGGTGCCAGAGTGTGTCTGGAAAAGCAATTGAATCTAGAAATACTTGCTAAATACTTAATGAGGAAAAAAACCCCAAAACTAAACCATACTTCATTGTCTCATTTTTATCTGTTCGATATTCACTACATTTAGATCAGGCACTATGTGTTTCTCAACCAAAGAATTATTTTAAATATTTTTTGACATTATTTTTATTATTTGATATCATTTTTCCACTAATGTTATTTCTTTTACAAAAATGAAATTATTTTGGACTTGTATTGATGTAATTTGTAGCAGAATTAGGCTGTTAGAAATTACCAGAAGGGCAGGAGGCTGAGATAACCATAGCCGATGCTTTCCAGGAAAGGAAGTTAGATCAGTTATTTTAAACTTGCCCAACAACAGTTATTTTATCTGACATTTTCCATACTGGAAATCTGTCTGAGCCTGGAAACATTCAGCAAACATTATTAATAACACTTTGCCTATTTGTGAGGAGAGAATAAGGAAAAGAATGTTGATTTCTACATATTAAGGGAAAAAAAATTTTAAAAGAAGTCTGGCATCTTGTCTTTCAGCAACATTTTAGGCCCATCTCCCTCCTCCATACTTTGTGCCATGGTTTTGAACCTGAGCAAGATACCGAGGTTTCAAGGACTCATCTATCACTATGTCTCTGAACTACCATCTCAAATGGACACAATTGTAAAGCTTTGAAGCGCCACTCACATATAGACATAGAGACCTGTGAGAGACAACAGTCAAAATCCTTAGAAATTCTGTACTCACTACACACATCAAAGCTTTACAAGGCTTGTAGTGATGAGTAGGCTGGTTTTGAAAACTGCAACCACATAGTCTGATTTTTTTAAGTATTAAGCACTCAGAATGTACAGTTGTCAGAGGGACCTCTCCTCCAGACATATGAATTGCTAAAAATACAACCTTATTTGAAAAATGAGGCCTCAGCCTTCTCAGTTAAACACATGAAATTAATGGATCCCTTTGACCTTAGCCTTTCCATACTTCAGCTTCCTAAAATCAAATAGGGATAAAATAATTCCACTATTTCACATGGGCATTGAGATAATAAATCAATTAATTTCTGTGGTGATTCCAGATGCAAGAGATACATTTCATAGAAAACTCTGTGAGAAAGGTAATGACTCAGAGAAGACTCTAAATAGTGTGCACTGTCAGCTGTAATGAATTAGGCAATATTTTAAATACGTGCTTCTATATCATAATACCTAGGCAGCTGAATGCCAAATTAAGACTGCAGAGACATTTTTTATTCTGGCACTTAAAAACTTTTTATTGCTTAGTTTCTCAACCTACTCACATTTTTATGTTTGTGCATATGTCTATAGTCTTTAAACAGTGAACTTTGCAGCAGCAGCACTTTAAGTCTGTAGTTAATGGTAAATTCTAAGGCCTATGAATAGAAAAGGACTTGTTTTGTTCTGCCAAAATAATTGTTATTAAATACTACTGACTGTAGTTTGCTTTTACAGTCTATTTTCTCCCTATATGCCCTGCCTTGCATGTTTGTAATCACATGAAAGCTGAAAAGTCACTTCAGAGGCACTGACCCTCATTGCTTTACAACATTCTCACTGCTGTGTAGTTGTACTACCTGAGCACAGAGCTCTATTTATAAACATTTTAATCTTTCAGTTGCTGATCATAATGAAAAAAAATTACCACTACACTATTTGAGAAAGGATTCACTCCCAGAATTTTATGTACAGATTATGAAATCAGACAAATGAACAGCAGAATAGTTTACTATTTCTTGCCTCGTTTCACCTCTAAGGGACATTCTTACTGACAAATTTGTTTCATCATCACTCAACTTTAAGGAAGGTTCAAAATTTCAATCTGTGCTACATGTCAATGCATTTAATGGCATTTTTAACTGTTGATAGCTAAAATCAGCATATATAAATATGTCCTTGATGTTCTAGACATATGAAGGAGGTTAGCAGGAATTTATTTTCTACTTTTTTTTGTCACTGGCTTACTCTTGCAGATGCGGCTCTCAATTAATAAAGGAATAGATTTACTTAGTAAGAAAGTGCCACATTTACATAAATAATGTCCAAGAAAGGCACAGCTTGACATTTTAAATAGAATTTTAATAAAGCAGAAATTGTAGTATCCAATAGCTTAGATAGATAGAAGAGACAACATGACTACCTATTCACTCCAATACCATGGACAAATCCAAGATGGAAAAACACCAAAAGTAACAGATGCTGTGGCAAATTTTGCACATCATCAGAAAGAAGGTATATAAAGATATATAAAAAGAAGATACATAAGATATATAAAACTGTTGTTTTATTTGTATGCTGTTCAAGCAGTCAGACTTCTAGAAACACCCTTTAAAAAAAAAGCATAGCCAAAAAGACTAAGTCTGGACATTGTGACAGCCAAGTAGGTCACCAGGAAAACAGCCTAACTAATGTAAAACAGAAATAATCCTGAAGATGAAAACTAAACAAAAAACCTCAGGGATCTAGCTGAAGCAATCATTTAAATCCTAATGAGAAGAAAAGAAAAATAAACTAATAGGTTATACAAAACAATTTCTCTAAGAGAGGTCACTATAAATCCAGATCAACAAAGATTAAAATAGCAACAGGAGAAATTTGCTGTAGCAAATCAATTTTACAAAGTAAAAGTCCTTTCTCTCAGTGACAAACTAGATGCAAACTAAAAGCATGCAGGAGAAAATCATACAAAAGATTTAACTACAACCTTTCATGTAATATATCAAAGCTAAGTCTAGAATATCATCCAGTAAGTTTAAAGATTACAAATGTAAAGCGAACATAAAACTTTTGATGAATCTTGAGATCAGGATAATTGGGTGTACCACATACAATATCTGTGTTAGAAGTATCACGAAATCCCAGGCAGAAACAAAATCCCCTATCCAAAAAACATATGAAATCATGATCACTCTTCTAAGCCAGAAAGCATAAGCAAGAAACAGCCTGAACTTGTTTTATTCACTGGAGCTTTTACAAGACAAAAATGATGGGGTTTTCTCAATACATTTGCTGTACTGCTGAGAGTTTACCCATAATGAATGTCCTACAAATTACGGGTGTTAGGACAGCATTCAGATACACATGTAGGCGTTAATTAGACATCGCAAGCTGCTAGGGACCAAATACAATATCACATAGAACAACAGCTTTTGAACATTACAGCCTAAGCTTAATAAAAGCTAAAATTCAACTGTGGGCTGCATTGTGGTTCCCATGTTATAGCAATAATTGCAATATGTTTTAATCTTTCCTACAAAATACAAATTTGCATTAGTCAGAAGACTAATGTTTGCATCCAACTTTCCTAAAATTGTTCCTCCTGTACATTTTCCTGTTCAATCAGATAATGATTATGATTCTTTCAAGTAATTGCAATCATGTTTGCAACTCCAAACATCTGCCAGTTTTGTAAAAAAAGCTAGATAGAATCATAGAATCACAGAATCATAGAATCGTTTGGGTTGGAAAGGACCTTAAGATCATCTAGTTCCAACCCCCCTGCCATGGGCAGGGACACCTCGCACTAAACCAGGTTGCCCAAGGCTCTGTCCAACCTGGCCTTGAACATTGCTAGGGATGGAGCATTCACAACTTCCTCGGGCAACCTGTTCCAGTGCCTCACCACCCTCACTGTAAAGAACTTCTTCCTTATATCTAATCTAAACTTCCCCTGTTTAAGTTTAAACCCATTACCCCCTGTCCTACCACTACAGTCCCTAATGAAGAGTCCCTCCCCAGCATCCTTGTGGGCCCCCTTCAGATACTGGAAGGCTGCTATGAGGTCTCCACACAACCTTCTCTTCTCCAGGCTGAACAGCCCCAACTTTCTCATACGACAGGCAGGATAGACATAAAGAATTCTGAAAGATCAAGCTCTAAACCCAAGGTTTAGATCTGCTAAGGATTTGACTTCTTAAAATCAGTGATTCAGTCACAAAAGCAAGGATATTCAAAGACCACTGAAAAAATTGAAGGAGTAGGCTCCTTTCAAACACTTTGAAAATCCGAGGTATGATCATTGAGCAGAGTAGCATTTATTTTTTTACCATGCATTAATGATTTAGCTAATCAGATTAGAAAAGAGAAACAACAGAAAAATACACAAGAGTTTTAGTAACAGCACACATATCTTATGACTTTGATTAATGTGAAGGTATTTAAACATAGTACCAAACTAACAACAAGGTACATAAGTGAGAATGATTGTAAAGAGCACTGGACCAACTCAGCTCACAGGTAATATATACTTGTAGGATATGTTTCCAAACCAAGATTCAGAAACATATTCCCTAAGAGATTCCTGACCCATTCTTTCTTTTTTAATAGTCATCGTCTATTTACATCTTACTGACTGAAATTCTAAGGTCCTGTCACAGTAAGCTCTGACCTCAAGAGAAAATCTTGACAGGATAATCTGCACAAAGTCTCCTTTGATTCTTCAAAATTAATTCAGGGACCTAGTATGCATATTCCACTTGTTCAGTTACTCAAAAATTTATTAAAATTATGCTCATCTTAAAATATGTCAGTATTAGCTTTTGCCTCAGCATATAAATGATTCTTCCTCAGTCTTATCCAGAGGCATGGAGACCTAACGTAGTAGTAAGGAAGAGGAATACAACACGTGCAACCACTGGTATGTCAAAGCTAACTTTAAGCTAACTTGGGCATCAAGTTCATAAACTGTCAGTACTCACTTCAGTACCACTAAATGCCAGTAGGAAGATTTGCATTTGATTGTGGATACTGGGTCCAAAAAGCAGACACATTTGCATTACAGGTTTTTCCAGCAGCTATCAAAGGTTTAGGTCTTTGCTACAGATTGCTGGCCTACATTAGAATTTAAGTATATAAACAGCATAAATACATGAAAAAATTGCTGAGATGTTAAAATACTTTCTGTATTTGTATTTTCAGGATATTAAATAATAGATCATATTTCTCTTTACCAAAGACGATGATTAGTTACTGTTGTGGTTTAAGCCCAGCCTGTAACCCAGGCGTTTTCACACACACTGGTAGTTGTTTCTTGTAGTACAACCACAGTGATTAAAATATCTCAATAAGAAAGCCAGCTAATTAATCTAGCTTTTTTCCCTATTCATGAAATATTAACAACTAAAAATATTTTAAATATGCATTGAAGTAAAATCAGTTCTCTGTAAATATCAATATTCGTAAATTTGTGTAATTTACTCGCAGTTACCAGATAGCAACATCATTGGGTTTGTTTTGTCATTATATGAGAGTACAAGTTTACTTAATTCTCATATATATCAAAAAGGAATTTTACACAACTTCATGTCATTGTTCTACTTTTCTATTCTATTATTTCTTTTAACAAGCTGGACAGCTTAATTGAATATCTTTCTTCGCCTTTCTCATTTCAGATCTCCAAATCACTAGACAGTGACAAAAGGCAATTGGCAATTATTAACTGGGACTTGTCTATACTTGTTTTACACTTTAAAAGTGTTGTATAAATCCATTTATTCTTAAAAAATGTCCTTTTGAAAAAATTCTTAACTATGTTTTCCTTGTCATATCGGTGGAAGTGTTAAAACCAGTAAGGACTCCAGTGCTGACTCATTCCCTATTGCCTCCAAAGACATTGTGCTGAATAAATATGAACAGTAGGCTTAAAAGGTATTTTACCCATGAACTGAGCAGTAATGCATTGCTTTTAACTCCAAAAGGTTGTAAATCAAAATTGCAAACTCCTTTTCCATAATTTTAAGACAGGAATCAAACATGTCCTACTGTTATTTTGTTGCTATGTTCAAATAAGAGGCAAGTATCTTGTCAAATTTGAAGAAGAGTTTTACCTGATTTTAAAAAAAACCAAAAAATACTTTTTCTTCAGAAAATCCAAAAAAATTGTATTTTTTAATATATAGTTCTGTAACATCTCTGTGGCAAAAGCAGATGGTGCACTGGGTAGCAGGTTTCTCTTCCAGTAATGGAATATAATAGTTTGGTGGTAGCTCAAATTTACACTAATTTGCTCCTAAGTAATATTTCTACAAGATTTTATCCCCTTGCATCCAAAGCAAGTATTTTCTTCTCTTCTTAGAATTGAGCAGTTGCCAGGCCAAATTGTTCCAAACCAAACACCAGAGCTCTCAGTGGCAAACTAGCTAGAAAAGAATTTTCTTCTAGGAAGTTTTGGAATGATATGTCCCTTGCAAAGACTGAGTAGGATAGGAAAGTTAAGGCTCCCCATTATCTTGTGCAGTGTCTTCTTTTTACCCAGAAAAAAAGAAAGGGGAAACTGAAAAATAACATCCAAAATGCTCATTTGCAGGCACATGCAGAGCTGCTAAAACTGTACGGTATTTTCTACCGCTGCAGTCTTTGAAACACGTTTTTTGCCTTAATACATCTACCTGTCCCACACACATCCTAGTTTCTCCTCAATATTGTAACAACCATCTTCTGTCCTTCTCTGTTAAACTGCTAGTATTTTATGGTGAACAGCCTACGCTATTGACTGATTTCATATAGCTAAAATTAAAGGACAAAAAAATTTATTAAGCTTTGCTTTACTCAAAAAATGGCTTTTAAACATAACTTGGTTTAATTTTTTATTTAAGAGGAGATAAGTCACATGAAGCTGGGTCTTGTCTGGAAGATTTCAGTCCCCAAAATACCAGCAGTATTCCAATCATAAAAATAGGGCTTTGTAGAGGCCATCCCAATTTAGCTAAAGTATTGATCTCCTGACACTATCATTATATGAACACAAAGCTCTTCCTATTCTCAGGTCCCACTTGCAGTTTATAAATAGCTAGCTGCAGTGGTCTGTGCAAAAACAGGTTACAAACAATATGGAAAGAACCAGCAGTGGGAAATAGCCTACCTTTTTGCTGGGGTCTAATTATTGTTTGTACTGTTGTAATGACCAGAGTCAAAGCACTTCAGTACCCTGTGTGCTTTAGAAATGTTCTATGTCCTTTTAATCTTCCTCAGGATTTTGTGGACATGATTCATAAAACAACATCAAAGCAGAGTCCAGTAATGATTGATCAAAAGAATAGTTGAGATTAAAAATAATTTTCCTTGTTTTTTCCACACTACCACTTCTTCACATTTCTTCAGGCATCTTTTCTGCCTGGCACTGACATGGGAAGAGAAAGATTGGTGGTACGAGGGCAAAGGAGCACATAACGTCACTATGACAATTAGGAGGTCCCCACTGCACTCTGGCATCAGTAGTACATAGGAGACCTACCAGCTACAGCCGTTGGCCCACGGCCCATGTGATCTGGCTTGCCTGGGGAAAGGCGCAATCAAATTTCATTGTCTGGAAAAGAATAATTTGTGTAGGAAGAAATGATCTTAAAAGTCCCAATAGAAATTGGATAATTTTTGGGTAAGTTTCCCCTTGCAAGGGGATTGCCCTACACATGCACTCTTTTCCTTCTTTGGCTTTTTTCCACCCCCCCCAGAGAGATGCTATTAACCTTGCAAAAATGCAGAAAAATCCAATAACCCTATAGTCAAGACTGTTCTTCCCTCAGAAAGTTCAACACAGTGTCTATCTGCTCTGCTCCTAAGACTGAACAGCACCTGCCTTTCCAATACAGCTTGCTCCTGTGCCCTCCCTGCCCCTCATATTTTCAGCTGGAACTCCTTAGCCTAAAATCACATTGCATCCTCTATTCAAAGAAGATCTGAAAAGAGACCCAACAAAATATTTAAACACTTGGTCCCAGGAGTAGGTTTCAAAACTGAGGATTTGTCATCCATATAACATATAGAGCACACAGCAGTATGTAAGTCACTTAGAATGACAACACAAAAATTTGATACCCTGCTGCCCAGACAATAAAAAAACCCTAAGGACAGTGACATGTCTGAAATCCATCCTCTCCAGGAATGTTGCATGTAATGCCAGACAACACTATAGCATTCCTGTCTACTCATGATTCACAGTCATGAATTCTTGCTTGATAGTTGGCTGGGTCCAGACTTATTCCTTTCTTTCTAGACTGCAACGGAATAGTTTCTGAATAGTTGCCTTGAGGTTAACATACTGTTAATGAAAGGACTGTCTTGGGTTTAAAATTTGTCTTAAACCTGAAACCCAGGGGTTTATTTTCTAGAGAATTTTCTAATTGACACACTAGCTGTATGCTGTAAATAATGTTCCAGAGAGAAATGTAACACATTTTAAAAGGAGGCAGAGAGGGAATTAAAAACTTATGAACCAGTGAGACAACTGTAATTCTCAGAAAAGTATTGCAATAAACAACCAAAAAATTTGGAGGTCTTTAAGAGATAGCCTAAGAGATTTGTAGGGAATCCTTTGAGTTAAACCAATTTAATCTCCTTCTAAATGACACAGTAGGCTTTGTGGATAGAAGAAAAGAAGAAAAGATCACAAGTACTAACTTGCAAGAAGCTTTTTGATACTTCCACGAGACTTTATTTCAAGCAAAGAAAAATATATTGATGAAATAAAGTAAGATGGGTGCAAAAGCACTTGGGAAACTTTTTTCTTTTTTTTAAATTTAAAATGAATAGTTCATTGTCCAAAGGGAGGGGTGATGGAGTATTAAACTACAGAATCATAGAATCATAGAATAGTTAGG
>NW_009916630.1:0-1905 GCF_000696875.1 Nestor notabilis | reverse complement strand
CCCAAACCATTCTATGATTCTATGATTATTGTAGTTCAATTTGAGGTTCTCTTTGAGAGGCCTAATCAGTGCATTATCATCTGAAAAGTCTGAAGGGGATATATAAGGGGCTCCTCCAGTTCTGCAGGAGGACCACAGAGCAGAAGTTAACCAAACATGCCCCCAGCACACTGATAACTGCAGATATGAGATGTTCTGAGGAGGGAAAAGTTTCACTAGTATCCTGTTCTTTGCTTCATACTAATCTTGGCAGGTTCTTTAATTCCCTAGGGCAAGTCTGACCAGCCTGAAACTGTGCCATCCTAACAGATTGATACAAGTATGAGGACATGAGACAGTGTATGATGTGTGCATGAAATGTGTCAATCCCCACATAAGCTATGAAATTATTCTCTGCCTAAAGCCTCCATAACTCTTACAGACAGGGTAAGTGCTCAACAATTGCAGCAAATTAAAAATAAAAAAAAAAGAAAAAAAGACCATGAACCAAAGAAAACTAACTTCCAGAGTTGCTGGAGGCTTGACTCTGACCTTCATATGTGTGTGTGGTTTTGAGCATTAGTCTTTGCAGAAAGACATTACGGAAGCAACTAAAATGTGTTTTCTTAGCCCTTCTATATCTGACAGCAATTTCATTATTTTTGTGTGAAAACCTGTTCCATACCCTTTGTCAGCTTGTGAATGAAGAACAGATGCATTTATTATAAGTGTGGGTTTTAATGACTAAGAAATAAAGCACTTTTTTTCTGTAAAAACAAAATTCAAGTGTATCCATACCAAGTGAGCTAATCTTTTCAAAGAATTCATTAGTGTGTGACCGATGGAAGAAAATGAGAAACACATCTTTCTAAGGGAAAAATTTTGCTCCACAAGTAGCTCCAGAAAGCCAGATTCTGGTACACCATCACTGGGGCTTTCCATCACAGTCAAGTTATGAAAAAGAGCATCAGGCACACCAAAGCCAGCTACTCCTTGACTGCTGCAAGCAAAACTGTGAACACCAGGCTAGACAGAATTCTCCCTGCTGCTATGCAAGATATTACCACTGAAATTCTTCATTTTTCTTTGCCCTGCTAGTAAATCATGGGGGTGCTTTTAGCAATAAATACATCTAGACTCAGCCTCTAAAAATTACAGTTTTGCACTCCTGCAGTAACTTTCATTTAAAGATACACAAATTAAAATATTTACTTTCAACATCATCTTTAAAAGATTGTGAGGTTTTTTGTCTTTATTTGGCTTTCAACATCTTTGTGGATTTTTTCAATAAAAGTGGATCTAGGTAAAATTGAAGACTTCAGTAAATCTGAATCATATAATGAAAACCAATTTACCATTCTGCCTACAGAGAGAGGTTTTCAATCAGTGTGTCCTTCCAGCAATGAATTATGGATTAGAACAACAGTGGCTCTTAAAACAAAATGAAACAAAACAACAACAACAAAAAACCAACAACACAAAAAAAAAAAAAAGAAGATAAAAGAAAAAAACAGTTAAGTGAAAGTGAATATAATAAGGTGTAGGCTGAGAATAGCACATACAGACAAGAAAACAAATGAGTGGTTCAATGGAAAATAAAAAGAGAATAGTCCTGGGCTAGAAACTCTTCAAGAGAACATGATAAAAGTTATAGCAGATGAGGTACATGACAGAGCAAGATGTAGATACAAAAATAATGAACAGGTGAAGTAGAAGTACAGGGACAGTCAGTGTCAAATAGGTCTGCAAAGGACTAGGATGCTGCACAACTGACAATGTATATTTGTTTCCATTGGTTGCTGCTGCAACTCATACCTAAAATGTCTATGATGTGTATTTCTTGTCATCTTAAAACTATTGAAAACAGATGATGCTCCACAAAAAAACATGACTTTTTATAAAATATTTGATTAAAAATATATAAAT
>NW_009916629.1:0-24904 GCF_000696875.1 Nestor notabilis | reverse complement strand
ATATGATATATATTTTATATATATAAAAGTTATCTTCTTCAAAATACTTTTAGAAAAGTGTCTAACTGTGGAACAGTTTTAAAGTGTATTGCTTCTTCTAAAAACATTAAGATTTTTTTAAATTTGTGAATGAATTTGGATTCAACAGAGCTGCTCATTTCAAAAGAATAAGAAACATAAGTCTACAGGATTGAGAGCTAAATTTTACTTTTTGCCTTGCAAAAACTTCCCACTGACTTCTGATGAGTCCAAGCAGCCTATCAAATTAATATACACTTCATATATAGGTTTCATTAATCTACACAGATTATGTTGTCCATCAATATTAAAAGTACCTTAACAAGGAGAAAGGGCAGACACTGAGAGGGATTGTGCCTCATCAATTGCTGTGCAGCAGGTCAACATCAAAAAATGATTGTGGCATGGAACAGCCATTTATACAATGAGGCTATTCCTAAATCCATCAATTTAGGAGCTAAGAATGAAATGCAATTTTTATATTACTTATCCTTATCTCTACTTGGTTTAATTTTACATTCCTTTCTCCATCTACTTTCCTCTGCTCTCCTCAGTAGTTGTAATTGCTGGCTGGAAAACCATATCTGCAGGTGATTCAGCTTTTTTCATTCTCCTCTCTCTTTTTGGCCTCCCTTTTCCCTTCACAATACTTTTCAGCTTTCCTTTTTGTTTGGTTGGTTTGGGGTTTTTTCCCCCCCTCCTTTCCAGCTTCTTCTTTCCCATAAGTGATTTTTCTTTCTTAATTTCTGATAAAATACCCAATTTACTCTCATGAAATACAGGTTATTTAATTGTTTTTTTAAAACACTGGATTGATTTATAATTTCTGGCCTAGTTTTTGGGTTACAGGAAATCAGTAAAATTTTTTAATCCTGTTGGAATTCTGTAAGTTTGCATTTTTTGCTGGATCTCTCCAGATCTTTCCAGATTTGTCCATGAAAAATGAACTAGATTTTAGTACAAGTTTAACATTCTTTGGCCAATGTTGCTCTTGGCTGAACATTTGCAGAAGGAAAAATATTTTCTCTTTGCGTAGTGGGTAACTGTACAGATGACATTGTCCCAGGCCTGAGTGAATGGAAATGTAACATGATAAATCTTGCATCAAAAGCAGTTTGTCTGTAGAAAAAGTTGTTGCTAATCCACAAAGACTTAGAAAGGAGAGAGGAAAGTGGCAGTGTGTTATGGGCACCTGCATGTTAATTCATCAGTCTTAATTGAGAGCAACTCCTTTAGCCCTGAGAGCTGTCATCAGAAGGGAAGGAAAAAAAGAACCTGAAATTGCCCTGAAACTTTCACAGGGCAAAACTGTGCCTCCTGAAACCAAATGATAAAGGCACTCACTCGGCTGCTGAACATGGCAGGGAAGAGCATAATTACTGACTTGTTGGATTGAAAATACTTGAGATAACGAAAAGGAGGAGAGGGGGCAAGGAAAGTGAGGTTTCTGAGGACAGTGTGTTAATACTAATTCTATTTCTTTATTATTTTCATGATGAGGTTGTCTTCCCACTATCCAAATGGAGAAGATAAGGGCTGGCTCTCCCAGCACACTAACAACCAAGTTGTCCAATGAATTTGAAAACCAAGTCTTTTCACTGTGTTTATTTCACTTTATTTCTGGCACAAAGGAGAATTGATTGGGTGGTTTTGAGTTCAGAGTGTACCTATATATTTACAGTGTATCTATACCTGAAAAATATATTCCAGTGAGCTTCAGCTTTCATCAGACTACATCAACAAACAATAGTATTACTGCATGTGTGTGTATGTGGGATGCAAGGTATCATTCTGCTGGTGCTTTATTAGATGATATGGTATGAGTTCTTCAACTTAGACAATGCAAAAATCTTCCAAGACTACATATCATTATTTAAATGAAAACAGTAAATTTTCGTTTGTAATTAATGTTACCAAAGTTGGACTCTTTGATTTGATGAGATCCATTTTAGATGAAGCTTTTTGTATATTCCATTCCTATGCAAAACGAATTGTACTGAGGCGACAACTCGCTCTCCCTGCTTTCTACACCCACTGTCACAACAGATGGATGGGTGATGGGATCTCTCCAGAGGAGTTTGTGTCCTCCCTGCTGGTGTGGCTGTTGTACCCTCCCTGATCTGAGTGGGCAGCCAACATCTGGCCCCTTCCTGGGGTGTTTCTATCACAAGATGATACTGATTACACATGGCTTATATCTTTGCTGTAATCTTGTTTACAAAATGTGTGTGCATGAATGCTTCTGGTTCCCTGAATGCAAGATCAAAACACAAGGCTTTCCTCCCTCAGAGTTTTCTTCTGATCCATCTGAAGGCAAAGAGATGCAGGAAGGAAGCAAGGGAGAAGGAGAGGAGGGAAAGTCTTTTGGTTTTGCTTTGGGCAAGGTTCATCAGTAAGATAGCAACCTATGGTCACTCGTAACCTGCTGCAACACCGTCAGCCCCCTAGAGTTGTTTGGACTTCTGCTCTGACAAGACCAAATGGCAAGACTGCACGAACTCATTGCTCCATATAAGCTCTGACTTGTGCCCCCTTACCCCTTGAAAATAACAGGTACAACATGGTAGCTTAAAACCCAACTCAGAGGATGACTTTCACTACTTGCATCATTCAGTAAGTGTGACAAAATGTGGCCAGCTAAATATGCCCAGATGAGCATCTCTCCTTTGATGAAGAAATCACTAAAATGCAGCAACACATGGGAGTCTAGGCTAGAGTAAACTCCCACATGGAGCATTAGTACAGAGCACAAAGTTGAAAAAATTATTCTCCACACTTGTAAGTAAAGGAAGAAGCCATTGAAAAGACTCTGTAATTTTTTAAGTTGCTACTTCATGGATCTTTAAAACAAGGCATGTGAAACTCTGAAAACAGAGTTTTGTCATCTTTCAGCCAATACTCTAGTGCTAACATGTAAAATGCTTCCAACATACACAAGTTCTCCTCCTTTCAGCTGAATTCCAAGGAAATATTTTGGATCAAATATTCTATCTAACATTATGTGCTTATCATTTTCAGGCTAGGCTACAGAGGGATTATACACTGCTGCAACTTGCACCAGCATGAGCCCTGAGATAAGCCAGGTCCCAGCAGCTAGTTAGTCCCCACTTGACACTGCAGTTAAGCTGCACTGGCTTTGAGGAGGCTATTGCATCTGTGTCAGGCATTTCCATTGGTGCAATGGCTGTGGTTCAGGCTTTCCCTGAACACCATGGAAACACACCAGCTGGTCCCAGGAAAACTCTTGTATGTAGGAAGTTTTGAAAAGAGATGGTTAGATTACTGAAAAAAAGGGAAATACCACTGAGGGATTTGGGAGATCTCTTTCTAACTGGGCTTTATTAATGATAGTCTGCTGCTGTGCTTATTTGCATACATTTACTGAGCACAGCAGAGCTATTTTCCTTCCTCTGTATTTGTCTTATAAAACTCCAAAGTACAGAACTATCACTTGTGCTCGGCAGGGATGAAACGTTGATGTAATGTAATTTAAGAATAGGCAAGGTGGCTTAATTAATGCTTATGATTTATCTTTAATAGGTGGGTTTAAGCTAAGTGGTTTTGCTTTGTAATAACTTTTTTATTATATACCTTTTGCTTTGTAATAACTTTTTTATTGTATACTTTCCTTTTTCCAGTGTAGCAGTAATAGCTCATGTGCTCTTTACCTGTCATACAGCCATGCAGCTTCACAGAAGGACAGAGAAGGCTCTATTCAAAACAGTCAATGTATTTGTGGCACAAATTAACTGGGAGCCTGTTTATCTAAGGCTAATTTATGCCAGCAGGGAGATCCTCATACAGTGTTAAGCAGCCCTGTGCTGATCTCAACACAGCTACTTAGTTTGGTGGGGGCTAAAAATCTGCTCCCAAGTGTGTGTGATTCTCTCTTTGGACTGATACAATTATCACCACTGTGCCGGAGGAAGGGTTTGTCTCTGCCTCCTCTCCTCTCTTTACAGCCTAGCGCTCCTACAATGCACTGTTTATCTCGTTGCTTCTGTTGAAGGTTAGCCGTGCTGATGTGGCAAGCTGGATGTGTGGCTGGGTGTTACTACCTGTGTGAGCTTTGATGCCACAGGATCGTAAGATGGCAGTGAGAGCACAGCAGCACTGGCACTGCTGCAGCCTTGCTGCCTGCACCATAGCCCCTGGGCTCACCCTCTTTGTCCATCTCAGCCCACGATGCCATCTCATGTACTGCTGGCACCTAGGCTGCGAGCACCTCCAAGCCTGGGTTTGCATCTGGATGTCAACAGCATGTTTTCCTCCCCACATCCCCATGGCATGTCGAGGAGGTAGGAGTAACTCTGAGCTGTGTTTCCCTGCCAGCAGTGGCTTATTGTGCTATATTGATCTGGCTTGCTTCTTACATAGGGCAGCAGGAAAACCCCATGTTGCTGCTCCTGCTCAGTTCATCATTTAAAATACACAGTCCATTTGACTAGCGCTGCATCTGTGTGTGTAGGTTAGACACAGCTCCTCTGGTTCAGCTTTATATCTTCAGCTGTAAATGTAGGTCAGCTGGCTGCCGTGCAGTGTGTTCCTTTAAGGCACAGGTCCTCACACGCAACTTCACAGTACATTGCATTTGCCCATCTTTTATAAAAGCTCGTTTTCCTAGAGTAGTAAGTGGTTCAGCTGCTCATGACATTAGCAGCCCTACCAGCCCAGTAGCAAACAAATTTCTGTCTAGGTATTGCACACTCACAGTGAGGATGTTTTCTACTGTTTCACTTGACGGTTTTCCACCCAGTTTTTTGATAAGGAGACACTGATCTCAGCTCTACCAGTGAAATTATCAGGTGTGATGGTTGATGTCTGTAAATCAAAGTGAGTCCTTCAGCTGTTCTGCTGTGCTCAGAGTTTGTTTCTTCTGATGTTAAACCTAAGATTCTTTCATTCCTGCATACTCGAGCCCATCAGAGGCTTCAAGTCTACATGTGAAAAGGATTCTCACAAGGAGCCAGTTGGGTTCAGTTATGCTGCTGAAGGACTTGCTGCTTCCTTTATCATATGCATTTGCTACATTGTTCAAACAAGGCAGAAAGTGGTTTACATATACATGCCTGCAGACTTTAATCTTAGATATGATGCTTAATGTGCAGTGAATTTTTTCTTTTTTGCCCCAATTCCTAAGAAATGGAGGTTTATAAAATCCAGATGTAAAAGGTTTTCTAAACAAAACAGCACAAACCAACCAATGGGTTCACGAATCAGAAAAATTTGCCAGGGTTGTTGCCAGGGGCTTATGTGCCACTCAGCTGTCAGGCACCCTGGGAAAACAGCTATCTTATAGGCTAGGGTTATCTCATCTGTCCTGTAGTGCACTGGCAGCTGACCATCTAAGTCAAGCGGGAAGAGGACAGGCATGTGCCATGGTTTGGTAACATCCTGGTTAGTGTCGAGCTGTAAAAGGAGAATCAACAAAAAGAGCAGCCTTTCCTGTCATCATGACCAGCCCCTGCCTCCCTGCATGGGGCTCCCTCAGCATCACACCAAGCTGTTCCTCCATGCAACCCTGCCAGCAAGGAGACACCCATCCTCCATGACAAGCATGTCACCAACCCCACCAGAGCTGGTCACAGTGCCATTGTGACCACTGCATCACCAGGGTTGTTGCCAGGAGCTCATGTGGCACCCAGCCAATGGCTACCACCACTGCTCTGCACTGCTCTGTGGCCATTACAAGCATTGTGACCCCTGGGATACAGCCATGACATCATGAGGGCTTGTTACCAGAGTTAGTGCTGCATCACTGTGACATGGTCATTATTTTCCATTTGACAAAAAAATAAACAATTCAATAAATAATAATTAAAGAAAATAAAGGTAACACTGGGGAGAGAAATAAAGTAGCTGTAGCAGCAATTTAAAGAGCATCTCAGGAAAGGTTAGAGGAGAGTTAAAAGCAGCAGGTCCCAGCCACTGCCCAATTTTACATATCTGTGAGATACATGCTGTTGAAGTTTGTGAGTATGAGGGTTAAATTTGGGAAGAAAAATACTTGTTGACTTGACTGATGGTAGTATTTCACATCTTTGGAGTTAAAGACATGTCCAGTGCCAAACCCTGCCTCCACGAGTGGCTAACAGTGCTGCTGATACAACAGGATGAGCTGCAAGTCTCGTAACTTTCTTTCCCTGGTATGAGTGCAAGATTTTGTGAGAGACTGTTCTGAACCACACACTTCATTTGGACACGAGGATGAAATACATCAATTAGCTTCCACCTACTTGGCTCTGCAGCCACTTTGTTCCTTAAAGACCAGAGGCAACAGACACAAGCAAAAATCCTCTGAATATCAGGAAACACTTTCACTGTGAGGGTGACCAAGCACTGGCACAGGCTGTGCAGAGAGGTTGTGGAGTCTCCATCCTTGGAGATACTCAAAAGCCATCTGGAAATGGTCCTGGGCAACCAATTCAAGGTGGTCCTGCCTGAGCAGGGGGGTTGGACAAGATGACCTCCAGAGTTCCCTTTGAACTTCAATTGCTTTGTGATTCTGAGATGGCTGATGTACAAACAGTGCTTCTAAAAGCAGACATTTAAACAGAGTGACCAAGAAAATGGCAAGATATAAATGATTTTTTTCAAGTGACTTAGTAACCAGTTTTCATGGCATAAGCTGTGGTCAGGAACAGGTTTTAAATTTATCATTGAAATTACCCAAACTCTTCTCTTGAAATATTTGTCTCTTACTGGAATGAAAACATGAGCAAGATTTCAGCACCTGAAACCACAAAATACTGCACAGATGGGGTACAACTTGAATTCAAAGAGAAATAGTGTTGGGTTTGATCTCTGGCTGCTGAAAATATCTACATGTTAACACCAGTCATTAAGGTTTGGAGCTAAATTCTAGAAAGATATTTGAGTAAGAAAAAAATATCTAGTAACAAGAGAAGTCAATTAGCAGTGGAAGTAATGTATAAAACAACAGTTTGTCTCTAGGGATCAAAAAAAAAAATGGATGACAAAAATCCTTAGTGTATATATTTACCAAGGAAGTATATACAAAGCTATGGAAAAGACTGCAAATATTAAACCATATTCATAGCCAAGGCTGCCCTTTCTCCCATTGGCACTGAAAAGAAACAGACTCTGGGAACAAGGAATTACCAGAACTGGCTACCACAAAAAACTATTGTCTGAAAACCTCTGTCAGGGTGTAGAAAATGAAACCCATTAGACTAGCAGGAGTACTGGTCTGATCGAACATGCTGGCATGTACTCATTGTGAGGAATAGGTGATACCTTTTTTAACGACTTTTTCTCTGCTTTCTCCCTGTAGTCTTTAATCCATTAGGAACTATTTGAACCGGAGAAGACTGCAGTCTGATGACTTATACTGAATGATACCTTTGTGAATCCATAGTTTATCTAGAAGCTGGAGGATATCTTTTAGAAAGAGACAATTATGAAGCTACAGGGAGAGAAAAATCCCCAGGTGATTTTCTTCAAAGCTTAACCACTACCCTGATTAAAAATGCACACATTAATTCTAGTCTGAATGTATTTAACTTCAGCTAGATCTGGCTGACAGATACTGTTATACATTTTCTTTCTTCTAAACCAGAAAGCATTATTGTATCAGGCCTCTTTTTTTCTCTCTGGATTATTCTAGGCGGTGATCATAACTTTTCCTTTGCTAGACTGCTGCCTGAGCTCTTGTAGCCTCCCACTGCAAGGTAGATGAGACTCACTCCTCAAACACTGGTTCGGGGCTATCCCTGGAATACTTACAAACAGTTTTACAAATGGAAAAGTGCTTATAGTGTTTTGGATTTTTTTTTCCTTTTAGAGGTTTTCTTTTCTTCCTGCCACTATCCACATGTCCAATTCCTCTACCTTGGTTGCCCAGGCAACCTCTGCTAGCTGAGCCCTGGGTGCAGTGCTGGGTTTTCAGCTCTCCACCACAGAAGGAGGCTGATATGAAAGATGGAGGAACAGGTAATGAGCTTAAGCGGGTTAGGAAAGCCCAATTAGGCAACTGACAGCAGTAATGGGAGCTTTATTTAAAGGTTAACAGTGCTAACAAATGCATTTATGCAGATAATTAAAAAAAAATCCTATGACTTGCAGGAAATAGGAGGGGGGAGATTTTACATCAGTGCATTTCTAATGTCAGCTGAAGTGTAATAGTTAACAGTAATACAAAGACATGAGTGACATTTGCTAAGCATCTTACTTAAACTGAAACTGATACAGCTTGTGCTTGTTTACATATACATGTCCTTGAAGTAGTAGAAACTACCATCCAGACAAAAGAAGAGAATTTTAGGTGTTCTTAAAGGGCATTATATTGAGGCTTGACTTTTAAATGAAAGATCATTAACCATCTCTACCAAAGCCACTTCAAGTAAATAATAGAGATTCATTTGCCAAACAGAACTGCATTTTCATTGATGATCAGTAGTTGTGTTGCTTTACAGCTACAGACATATTTGCTTGCTATTAAAGATATAGGAGCTCAGAACAGGCAACTCACTCCAACAGAGGGAAAGTTTTAATATTTCAAAAGCCCTAAAAGGATGTTCTCACACTAAAACTCTTCTGATGAGGATTTTGGTGTTTCTTTTGGTCCAATAAAGAGATGAATTACATGTGAACATCTCATTTTTAAATAGTTAGGCTTGATCCTGGATCCAAACGGGGATTCAGTTTGTACCAGTGGGTCACTGCCCTCAGGGTGGTGGCAATGCCTGTGAGCTTCAAGGTGTTGCAGGCTCTTGGTACATAGGTAGAGTGTAGTCTTTGAGCTCTAAGTTTCAAAAGCTTTTAAGCCTTTGAAAGCTTTTGACATTTTGCAACTTCCACTGACTGATATGGGTATGGTACTTCAGAGATCTCTTGGCTTACTGATCATCTTCATTTGCAAGTACAAGTGACTTATTCTAACATGGCAACCTAGAAAAAAAAATCTCAAAGAAGTTAAAGTAATTTTAAAATACAAAAAATATAATAGAAAAGAAAACATTAACATTATTGAAAGAAAGCTATACCAAAGGTCACAGTTTATATAATGTTAAAAAAATTCTGCCATCCATCAAAGGGGAGAAAAAGATAATCTGCACATGGGACCTTACTACCACTTGAATCAACACATTCCTCCTACAAAAACTTTCAGTTTTCAAAGTACAAAATAATCAAGGCTACTTCCAGTTGTCTTGAAGGAGCTCACAGGCTCAGGAGGTTTGGAGGGAGGAAGCATTAGGAAGATTCCAGCTGAGGTTAAGGAAAACAAATGTTCAGACAGCTGGGTTTTTATTTAGAGCTGAATCTAAAATGCCTAACCACCAAAATGATGCTCTGCAATTATTCTCTGTTTTCTGGAAACGTTACTGTACTGCTACAGCTACCACTGCCAAATCAGACAGTGGGAAGGATAATGAAGCAAAAGAGTTTTCAATGAATAGTCTCATTTCAGCCATCCCAGGCTTAAGCACAGACAGCGTCAGGCTTTCTTCAGAGAGAGAGGAGGAAGTGCTGTCATGGCCAAGGCTGGTAGAGGGACCACTCCTGGGAGAGCCAGACTATTTTTCCTATTTCCACTGCATTTTTATTTGGAAGAAATATGATGGGGCGTATTTTATGAACCTTTTCCTAGGGAAAATTCTCCCATAGGAATACTGTTTAGTGGAACAAAGAGGACTTCACCAAGATTAATCTTTCACTGCTGGTTTTTTTGATTGAAATTTCTTTCTGACCAAACTGCTTTTATTGGAGTTCCCTGAAGACAGCACAATTTCATATTGTCCCAACTTCCATGAGGGAATGGAAGACTGAGCTTCTGGATGTTTCAGTTATTATTTTTAAAAAGGAAGCTAAAATTAAATTAGAAATAGTCATTAAGGTGTGACTTGTGAATTTACCTATTATACAGATGGTTTGTTCAGACATCTGTATAATACATAATACAAGTTTTGTTCAAACATGCTGAACAAAATAAAAGTTAACTGAACTGTTTACACCTTCTTGCTATAACTCCTTAGACTAATAACTCTAGAAAAATCACAAGTTTAAATGAGGTTAATGAATTAATAAATAAAACAAAAGATATATTTTTGTCATTTTCAGTACTAAGCTTTCAGTTCCAAATTTGGAGGCTGCAGGGAGGAAAGGTTTTTCTTTCCACTCTTCTCTTTCTCTTTCAACTATCTTCATTGTAGTGGGGAAATTTAAAAGGTTAATCAGAGAGCGGCCAGGGAGAAACAAAATGTAAAATGAAACCGGGAGACTTAAATCTTCTGTAGTTTGGTTTTAATTTTAATTTTAATTTTCAGTAAAAAATCATTTTAAATGGAAAATCAAAGAAATTTCTAAAGCATTTTCAAAGTTTTAAATAAAATTTTAATTGATTAATTTTCCTCTGTTAATAGTATGATTTGGATTTGATATTTATTTAATTCTGAATTGCCCATTGTCTTTTTCTAAATCTTCTAATTTTGGGGCTACCAGAAAGATTTTGAGGCATTTTAAAATACTGGAAGCAGTGTAGTTGGTGGGCAGAGTGCAGAGGATGGGGTCAAGCTTCAAGGCAGAGTTATCACACAACTATCAGGAGTAAAGATATATTTTGATGCCAGTCTAGAAAGAGTAGCATTTCCAGATTAAAAAAAATAAAAAAATAAAGCAATGAGAATATTCTTATCAAACAGCTCCAGTAATAACTTTTCCTACTCACCATTGTATTCATGATGGGTTTTTTTCCTTTTATGATTTTTTATGACTTTCAATGTTTTGTCCTGTGTTTTTTAAAAGAAAATTGGCAGCCACACAATTGAAAACTGGGGAAAGCAGCTCTGAGTTTCCATCTTACAAGAGCTAAAGGATATCTAGAACCACCTCAAGACATGTTCCCATGGGGGTGTTATTTAGAGACTCAATTTTTTTTAATCCTCTTGTCTCAAGATAGAACATCTCCTATACGAAGTTAAAACATACCAGATACTTCTATGATAACTCCTGATCGGGATTAACAAAAACAGTGAAATACTGTGCTAATCTAGATTCTTTCATTTTCTCTTTATAATAAGATATTTTGTCTATTTTCATTAAATATTCTTTGGGGGTTTTTTTTTCCATTCCAGCAGGCAAAACAGTAACACATTCCCCAGGCAAAGCTGTAGGTGTGTTGCCAAGGACAACAGTTTCAGACATAAATTACTTTTGAACTGCAAACCCTTTTATTGCTCTTTATTGAAGGCCATCTGTATGTTGTTATGTAAATTTAAGGCTTTCAACTAACCCTTCTGAACACAGCAATTTGGTGTGCAGCAAGCGTCCATACTAGAGTCATTTTTCACGAGGCAGTGACATTAAGTCACAGACTGCAAACAGGTATGCCCCAGCACAAGTTAAGTTTTAAAACAAATTGTATAAAGTAGAGGAAAACATTCTTGAAAGAATAATTCCTAAAATGCAACTGAAAGGGAATTAAAGCAACCCTACAAAAAAAATCACAAATAATGATTTTACTTTATTGCTTATATATATCCAAGAGAAATAAAGCACAGTGCATTCCTCAGGATCTCCCACTTTCCAAATTACAATTTCATAGTGGTTGCCTAAACTCAATCCTTCATCAGTATCAATCAGAGCACTGCTTTTGCTGAAGTTGGTGGAGCTATAATGAGCTTCATATTTGCTGAAATGTGGACTAATATTTCACCAAAAACTTTGCCTGATGGTATGAAAATGTCAGTCAATTTTGCTTTGGCATCAGCTTCACTCCTTGCCACTGACCGGGGGTAAAGATGAGTCAGGTTCTCAGGGAAAGCACGCAATCAATGGCTTTATGAAATTGCACTGAGTTAGTTAGGCCAGCTGAAGACCTGGCTGTTGCTCTTTGTTTGGTTTGGTTTGTTTCTTTCCTTTAACAGTCCATAGATGTACTCTGTGTCTGGTCAGATCCAATTATAAAACATTCAGGTACATAAACCACTTGGCTTTTGCACCCCGTGCCTTGCCAAAGACACTGTTGAGGCTGAATCAATTGTAAACATCTTAACGTTAGTGGGCTAGCTGTAGAATGCTGCAGAGTTTGAACACTACCTTCTTAAAGAGGTCATTAAATCATTTCATTCTGAGATGCTATCTTTTGAGAAAAATGAAAGGCTGAATAGATGATAGCAACAGTACACACATAGAAATATTCAATATCAGAGAACAGCTCTCCAAAAAAACCAAACCCAAATCTTAAAAGATGGCAGCAGAGAGAAGATGCTGCTAATTTTTGCATCTGACACTAAGTTCTGTATTTTATAAGAACTCCATGTAGCAGAATTGAAGCTTGGGTGTCCCTGTTCTGTTAAATACTTGAATGCAGTACTCCAGGTGGGGTCACACAAGAGCAGAGTAGAAGGGCAGAACCATCTCTCTTGACCTACTGGTCACATTTGTTTTGGTCTAGTCCAGCATTCAGCTGGCTTTCTGGGCTACAAGTGCACATTGCCTTTGTTTTCAACAAAGATTTTATAATGTTCTTCTTCCGTTGTTGTCAAAACTGAGCAATGAAGTCAGGTAAAATATATCCTAAAAATATTTAAAGTATGTCTAGAAGAGCCATTGCATCTCTGAGAGCATTAAACAACAGGACCTAGATTACCTTGCAGGACTTTTCCAGACCAGAGACTGCAGAATGTATATATGCCTCTTTTTTTTCTCTTTCCTGCAGGATTTAGACCTTGAACCCTTAGACCTCATGGATCCCAGAAGTGTTAAGGGCAGCATGTGGAGAGCCCTATTCTTTCCATTACTCTTTATGGAGTTATACATTACTACAGGGCAAAGTGTTCTGCAATGTGGGGTACTGAGACTCCCAGAGCCTTAATTTTTCATCCTGGAAACCAAGTCCCTTGTGCGTTAAGTGCATGACACATTAAGTTAGGACACAAAATCTGCTTTAAAAAGAATTTGAACCCATATGTCTCAAGATCTCGTTCAGGGTTATGTTTACTGGTTCAGTGTTAGTTCCTCTGTCTTTTCACTTTCTTAGAGCAAAACTCAGGGAATCCCAATGCTCAACTATCTATATCCCACTGTCCCACCAGGATACAGAGTACAACAGATAATAAAAGTTAATAAAAGATAAACCATACCTCATACTTAGTACATAAGGGAAAATTACTGCCACAAGAAGGGTACAAAAAAAGAAAATCAAAACATAACATTAAGATTTTTATTATCAGCAATAAGTAAAGGAGATGGACAGGTAGGTTGTCAGCAGTGTGTGTGCATCCAAATGCCCGTGGAAGTCAGTTTATGTGTCAAAAGGTGATTGAAAACATAAGGGAAAGAAGAGACAGTGCCCAAAAGGGTTAGAAAGATAATATACATACATGGATGTTGAGTTGAAAATTGCAGAACTCTGTTGGATAACACGATTAGTGAGGGAAGACTTGCAGAAAGATCATTTGGAAAGTGCTAGAAGGAATGAAAAATATGGTAAAAGATATGCAAAGTTACTTAGCTTTTCTGGAGTACCTTGGATAAACTCCTAGATGAAATACAATGCAGGAAAAGAGCCTTGTGTAACTTTTCATGTGGGTATTGTCTGGACAGATTATACCTTTTATATGCACGCAGGGAAATCATTTCAAATTAGTTTTCAAATGAGCTGTTTGAACAGGAATTTCAAAATATGAAGAAAGAAAAATGTTAGAATTTAACTTGGCAGAGGTGCAATTTGAGGGATTTGAGGGATTTCTCTAATCCACACCATCAAAAAGGATCACCTACCAAGCCATGCTTAGCTCCATTTGATAAAGCAGAGCTCCCTAAATAAATGGCTCTGCAAATATAGCTGGGTAGACTTACACTATTTAAGCAAAGTAGATGAATCATTGATGATACAATGATAAGTAACAGAAGAAAGGAAACAGAGATGACTTTTAAGAAAAAAGTCATGGGGACATGGGCATTAGTCAGTCTGTCAGTCTCCCGAAGGAAGCAAAAGAATATTCAGGAAAAAATTAGACACTACAATAAAATAAATGGTCTGAAAATGAAACAGTGAACTTCTTCATTGGCAAGGACTACAGTAGAGAAGCAATCTCTTTTCTAGCTCTGATGCTCTAGTTTTTTTGCTTCACTTGTGAGTCTTTTGGCAAACCAGTTTGCTAAAGACTGTCAAGTGAAGCATAAGGACTACAGCACTAGAGCCGATGAAGAAATGCAAAAAGCCTATACATTCTTTGCCAGTCAACTAAAACAGCTAATGGAGACTAAACCAAAATGTTTTCATCTCATTTACTTGGGGCTCATTCTACTTTTAATTTACTTTATGGAAATGTAAAAACAAATGCCAATTGTAAATGTATGGACGTACTCAAAGTGTTCAGTTTAATTTTTTCCTGTGACCTACCTCTGCCTAATCAAAGCAATGTCAATTTTAACTAAGCCCATTTTCCTATTTTATGATTTCACTTTTACAGCATAGTGCAAATTTTCCTGCAGGAGAGGAAACAACCCACAGACTCCCACTTCACACTTTTGCCAGTTTCTCAGTCTGGCCCAGCGTCAGACCCTACCCCATGAGTCAGAAGTTCTTCAAACAGTGATTTGTTTGCCAATTGCCTGAAAATAAGACAGTAAAAAACAGTCAGGCTTTAGAAGCAGGCCCAAGGACAACAGGAACAGAATTCCTTCCTCTCTGCCAGGAGAACTGTGACGGATATTCCCTGGAGCTGCTATTTACAGTTTTGGGGACTTCTAACTAGAGTTGAATCTAAACCTTTTACGCATCACAAACTTTGTACATCTGAAAGAAAGGTTAGCAGCTAGCCCTCATTTTGGCCTGTTTAGGGACCTGCTTGGAAGAGTGCCACGGCATACAGGGATGGACAGGGATGGAAAATGGGTCCAAAAGATTTGTTTTGTGCTGCCATTCAGAGGGACCTTAATGGGCTGGAGAAACAGGCCAACAGGGATCTTATAAAGTTTGACAAAGAGGAATGCAAAATCCTCTTCCTGGGGAGAAATAACCCCATGCACCAGTACAGGCTGGAAGCCAACCAGCTGGAAAGCTCTGCAGAAAAGGACCTGAGTGGCTGGGCTGGTGGGCACCAAGTTGGTTGGGAACCAGCACAGTATCCTCACCCTTCCAGCCCCAGCCGTTCTGTGTGGTTTTGTGCTTGAAATCTTTTTGTGTCCTCATGAAACGTTTCATGTCACATTTTCCTCAATCTTAGTAAATATTTATCACATGCCACTCATGTCAGCTGACTGAGGCAAGAAGAGCCTTGGCATCAGAAGGGACTTTCACCCACCCTCTTTCACCTGTTTTCAACTCAGCTGGTCTCATGCAAATCTATAATGCTTCCACCCTGGTTTCTCTGTAATGCAGATCCTAAGCAACACAAGCGTACGAATGAGAACATTTGTAAGTACAATAAGCCTGGCAGAGAAGATATAATGCTGTGGACTGATCAAAAGATGTCTTTCATTGTGCAGCTGAGAATACTGCAATTCAAGAGAAATTAAAGTCTTCAAAGTTGTGGCTGTGCAGCTCAACAGATGGGCTTCTTCAAAGATTCGTTATTAGTCTAACAGAAGCTATAAATACCAGAGTGTGAACCCAACAACCAAAACACACACCTGCCAGCTTAAATCTGTCAGAAATACGGTCAGCTTTCTGCAGCAAAGGCGATGGGAAAACATGTCCCTGTTGGGTAAAGAGAGCAACATTAAACACCTTGTCTTGATAGGAGAGACACAATGGTTGTTTTCACAGTATAAATGATCAGAGCAAATGGGATGTAATTTAATTTCATTACATTTTTAGGAAAAACATGAATACAAACACAATTTTATACAGACATTGTTGTTCTGTGGAACAGGGAATCTTTAAGACTTGGGATTATCCTATGGGAGAAAATTTTAGACTCTTCACTGCTGCTCTTTGTCTACCCTTCCCTTCACAACTCCTGTCTCTGCTCCTGGTGCTCAGATTAGTTATAGGCTGAGACCCACGAGACAATGGCTGGTTGTTTCAGGACTGGAAATGCAAAGCAGCAAAGGGAAATATAACAGAAAGAGTATGTGACAACATGGCATCTCTAGATCTACCAGTAGACAGATGCCAATTAAAAGGAAAACTGAACACTGTAGGCTTATTCGAAAGCTCCTCCTTCATTAGGTTTAGAAAAGCCCATGTTGACAGCCATGCTGCTGTGGTTATACAGCTGTCAATACCCTCACCATCTAAATTAGCACTAGCTGCAGCATTTGCATATGTTGAATTCTCATCATCAATTGTGGTAGCAATATAACTCCACAAAAGAACCTCTATACTTAGGAGCACAAAGAACAAAAGCCATGTAGAATATTTGTATTGGACCTTCCAGTGCACGGGCATGGAGGTTTTTGACAAAGAACAGGCTTAGTGCTGATGGATGGGACTGCTCCCAAAGCAAAGGACAGTGACTTTAGCTCCCTGTTGGGCCTTTTCCACTGCCCTGGACAACGAAGCGAAGGTCTGTTCTTCATCCTGGAAGAGAGTGACAATGAGAAAGACAGTTTTAAAAATTAGTCTTCTTTGTGTCCCTTGCAGTCTTGAGTTACCACCAAAGATATGGCCCTTGTTTGATGCTCACATACGGTTACATGCAGCAATAATCCTCATCTTGGGCAGCAAACACAGAGGAAACCTCTCTCAATTCTGCTCAGTTCTCACCCCACCTGTCTGTTTCCAACTGCTGCACTATGTCATAGAATCATAGAATGGTTTGGGTTGAAAAGGACCTTAAGATCATCTAGTTCCAACCTCCTGTCACGGGCAGGGGTGCTTCACAGCAGATCATGTCTCCCAAGGCTCTGTCCAGCCTGGCCTTGAACTGTTTCCTTTGATAGAGTTCTTGTGTGAATGGATTTGCGGCATCTCATCTCTTGGTAGCATGTTGGAGCTTATACGTAAATATTTTATCTAAGGTTTTACTGGCTTCACTTGGCTTTCTCCTCACCACTTCTGTTCTTCCTTCCCTCATGAGGCTAGCTATACCATAGTGTGTTAAGCCTAACTCTCCTCTGAAAACAAAAAGGAGTTTGCCTAGAAAATGACGGCTTTCTCTGCCCAGCAGGGGCCATCGCTCTGACTCCTAAAAAAATCTGCAAAATGTAGGGGTTTTTTTGCACTCTCAGAGATGTATTTTGTGCCAAGACGTCCAGCACCATTGCCTTGTTTATACAGGACAGCAGTTCTGAGAGTCTCTGAGTGAGACTGGGATCCCTTGTGTTCACCACCCACAGAATAAGGTTGTCCTGGCCGTGTGCTACCTACATTTTAGCCCACAGGAGATGCAGATGGTGGGTTATGAAGACGCACTCACAACTATTCCATATGATTCAGGATAATTCCATTACTGGAGTCTGGAGGTGCCTGGGATTACTTTCAGACTCTGGACACAGAGAAGTTTACACACAGCAACAGAGGGGTCCTGCACACAAAACCCGCTCATGCTCTAACTCAGCTGAATATATCAGCTTGATGTTGTGCTGGAGAGGTTTCCCCTTGCTGGGAGGCTAAATCATCCTGGTTAACTACACGGTTTCTGATCTGAGCTGCCCGCATCCAGGTGACTCAGCAAGCTCAATGGCTGTGAAAGACCATGCAGGCATCCTCTGCCACCTAGGACAAGAAGCCCCTTGGCTTTGACCGTCCATCTGTATAACAGAAATAAATTGCCCTCTTATGTTTTGGAGGTCTTGTAAGGATTGCCACATTGAAGAGTTTTATACACTCAATTACTATGGTAATATAAATATGATTGATAAAAGTCATATTTATTAATAGTGGTAAAATTGCATTTAAATGCTGCCAGGCCTCACTGAGCTGCAGGCATTGAGAATTCAGAGATTTACATTTGATTTTGTAGTTGGCTGAGAATCAGTTGTCTCTAAAACCTGAGGTGTGGGACTCCAGCCATGGTAGGAGTGCTGCGACTTCATCCTCCTGTCACTGGCATGACAGTTGCACTCACGTTCATATACAGCACAACTCAGGTTATGCTTTTATATGAATCCTGGAGGAAAGCAGAGGCTGCCATTTGGCAGGGATGAAAAGGACAGTAAATTATCAGGTAAAATAGATTTCCAGCAAGACATCTCTCATCTCAGTCCCCATCCCCATGATGCGCTTTCTCTGGCCGACACCGTCATTCTGCTCCTTTATGTGGAGAAAGTTTGCAACAAATAAACATTAGTCAGACTTTTAAAAGTGGGCTTTTACTCAATTTTTGTTTGGAGCAGCTTTGTCACAGTTCTCTATGCTCATGCAGTGATTCCCTATTAAGCTTACCACAAGTGTGGGGGGAAAAAAAGAAAAGAAGCTTTGAAACAGTGTAGGTGGCAGAGCCACTGAAAGTGGCTATTATTTGAACTCAAAGCTGCTCATTTCCTTTGGAGGAGAAGAAAAAGAGAGGTATATGAAGAAAAAGCCCAGAAATTCCTGAAGAACACTGTATACATATATCCTCCACAGTCTCCTACAGCGGGTGGTTGTATTTGGAAGGTGAGCACACTTTGTTTTCACTGAAGAAGAAGAGCAACGAGACACGTATAAATTAGCAACCAGCTGAAGTCAAAAGTTACTTTTACAGAACAAAAGAGGTATATTCCTTTGCTCCACATGAATATAGGCCTATGATCCTGAAGAGAACTAGTCTTCTATCTAAACTGCTTGACTCCTGATAAGTCAAAAGCTATGACAGTGGCAGTGTTATTCTAGCAATGCAATATTGTAAGATATATTTTTCACATCTTCTGCAAGTGGACTTTCCACAGTTTCTGGCAAACATAATTTTAAGTTAAGCTGCAATAAATATTGTTTTCTTCCTATTGTATTTTAGCTATTCTGTTTAATAAAATAGTTGTAACCTTCTTTAAGGCACTTTCTATATTCTGATTGTAGCATTCTCAGAGCAAGAAGGGGAAGAAAAGTCTGATTTCTTCATGAAGTATGTATCAGTAGGGTTCCCTGCTAATTTTCCTTAAGAAGTGGGAAAGAGGAGGTTTGTTGATAAGAAAAAGAGCCCTCAATGGCTCTTGGAAATGAGAAAGTACATCCCAAGCATGCCCAGTAATCTTTGGAAGTCACACAGTCAGTAGTACTTGTCTGGACCCAGTGCACGCAGTTTGCTGAAGAGGGTAGAGGGGCCACTTTAATTTCAGTATCCCTGGAGAACCTAATCTCATCTAAAGTTCATCATTCCTCAGGCTCCATGTGCTTCACAATGTTCAACAATTGTGTATCCTATAAATCAGTAAGTCTTGCTGTGAAATGAAAAGCCATGGCTGGAGTTTTTAAGAGAGACGGCTGTGGTTTTTTGGCTTTCATCCCTGTTTCCAGATGGCAACACACATTTAAAGACATTGCATACATTTCCACCCAAAACATAAACAAATAAACAAAACCTGTTCCAGCATTTAAAAAATCAAGGACCAGAAGTTAAGAAACGTGAGAAGGCAGGGTCACCGTGAAGCCAAGCCATAGAACATGGAAAACTGAAATTAGAGTTTTAAGCACTCTTTGCCCCACACCTCTGAATTTCTCACGCACAAATGATTAAATTTGTATGCAGGTTTCACAAGGACCTGCAATACCTCTCACCTCTCCCTAATGGACGTATTTTTTTGCTAGGTCAACCCTAGTCTTTTCACAGCAACAACACAACAGTAGCTCTCAATAAATCTCAGCCAAAAATACATAGAATCATAGATCAGTTAGGGTTGGAAAGGACTTTAAGACCATCTAGTTCCAGCCCCCCTGCCATGGGCAGGGACACCTCACACTAGACCATGTCACCCAAGACTCCGTCCAACCTGGCCTTGAACACTGCATCTGTGTCTTCTTCACCTTGTTTCCAGTGTATGATTACTGCAGAAGTCTCGTTGCCAGCCCCATGGCATCATGTCCTCCATGAAGGAGTGCAAGCCCTTTCCCATCTCCCCAGCCTCACAAGGTGCCCATTCTTTGGCAGACACCTGAGTCCACCTCTGTGCTTGTTTTGCCCAGACTTTTGCTTCACCTACACAACGCCAGCCCAGTTTAGCTCTAAGCTTCAGATGCTCAAGGGACTTCTTTCCCACTAAGCTGATACCACCTATTAGCAGCTTTTCCTCGGGCAGTTCCTTGCCAGTCTGATATTACTTATGTATTAAAGGTTTATCCCTATTCTGTCCTGCAGCCATACTCAGAACAGCCTCAGGGCAGGTCTGGGCAGGTTGAGCACATATATTTGTAGAACCAGTTTCTTTCACAATACCTCACTTTTGGAAATTTGGGTTAATCTGCAGCATACACATACAAACTTTTTCTTCCTGGAATCCTTAGACAGAAATATCCTCCCATTTTATATGGTTTAGCTTTTGTTTATGATGCTGAACACAAATTTCCATAATGACATTGATATATCACTGTCTACAAGTCATTACCATGACTGAGTTATTTATGTCCCTAAATATTTACGTATCCCATTTCAACCACAAACTATTTATCAAACAAAGGCAATCACTGTGAAACAAAGTCAGCCTTTTGCTTGTGAAGAATGATCCAAATATAAGCACTCTCTTCCTTCTGACTACACATTAATCTTCTACGAAATAAAAAAGTCTATCCCTTCTTCCAAGCCAGAAGCAGCAAAATGATTTCAGACTGCATTTTTGAAGCATTCTGTAGAAAATAGTTCTTTTGAGAAACCCCGGTCAACATATTTAGTGCCATATGCATATTTCATATCATGATGGATCAGTACTAAATGTACATAACAGCAGAATGAGGAATACAATATCGAAACAGCAGTAGTCATTTATTTGATAGCAATCTTTCCTTCAAATGGCAGTATTAGCTATTACTTTACATGCAAAACTCATCCTATTTCACTGGCCAAGTTAATGGGTTTTTATTTTTACAAAAGGATGAAAAGTTCACCAAGAGCTTTGCAAAGGACTTGAGAATAAGACTGAATTCACTGGAGCAGGGCCCAGCTTTTGTTCCGACTGAATAGTTTGCTATCATCCTGCACATCTTAAGCCAAACTGGGCCCTCCAGGCTGATTTTACTACTAATAATTTCAACATGGTTTGCTTGGACCACTGCATCCAGGCTTTCCATTATTTGACCTGTTATATACAAATCTATCTCCTCTCTGCAGAGACACTCCCAGAAAATAGAGACCTCCCAAGTCCATCCATCTCTACTAGAGTGAGATCATCCATATCTAAACTATTCCCCACAGGCTTTTATCTAGCCAGTTCTTAAAAATCTTAGTAATAGAAGTCCCATCAACCATAACACCAATAACAACACACTTCTCTCATTATTAACAACAGTGTTAAACATTGCATTTCTGGTAAGTGCTGTTGTCATGTTGATAGAAACCAAGCATATAATACTTTTAAAATCACTTAAAACTTATATGAGGTGCATTATTTTAGACTTATTTCAAAAAGCAATCTTGGCTCATGAATGTTCACTTAGCAATTGCTGGTATTTCAGTGTATCTTTCTGGCAACTAAGTTTGATTCTCCAGCTTCATATATCTGCATCAGGCTCTACTAAAACTAACACTTATCCCTTTATGAAAAGAATGCAAGGTACCTGGGTCTCCAGTAAAAATCACAGTAATTGAGAATATTAAACATGCAAACAGTCCTGCACTATACAGTTCATGGTCAGATCAATCTCTGAGTTGTTTATCCACATAAAATAACCCTTTTACTGATTTGCATATGAGAGGTGTACACATTTCTGGATTTTATTGTCATCATCTGTTTACTTGCAACTAGGAAACATAAAAGAGCTAAATTCAATGAATAAATTATTGGCTGTCAACAGTCCACCAAGCACTCATTTTCTGTTAAAATTAGAATACCGCTGGTTAGCTTCAAAGGAATTCTTTTTGTCAAGTTTTTTAATGGATCAAATTTCTGGAATAAAACAGCTAAAAGAAACAAAGAAGTCCATAGAAATATTTGTTCTGCTGTATCTTGGGTGAAACAATATGTGTCAGGCTAAAAGCAGCCATGGCCGGGGATGTTCCTTTGCCAGGCCCTGCTGTGGGCCAGACGCTCCTCTCTACAGACCCCTCCTAAACTGCGCAACAGCACCAGTGAAGTTCAGGTTCTCCCATACAGGCATTTCATGCAACAGAAAATAGAAAACAAGGCAGTTTTTGCTGTGTACATCTGACATCAGTCCCTGGAGAGCTTCAGAAGTACAAAGCAGCAGATAAAACAAAACCAGGAAGTCAATAGGCTTTGAAATCCTGGGAGCTGCTGCTGCCACCACCTCGTAAATACAAGATGATGTGTTTTTGTGGTGGGAAGTCATGGGTTATGATACAGAGCTGGAAAAAATCGTACTTCTAATGATACATGTGTATTCCAGCTTTGTATAAGCGTGTCATGTTCTATAGACACAATTCCTAAGAAACAGATTGTACCTTCTGCTGCCCAAAGAAAATGTCCAAGATGTCCTAGAAAGGCAGGAATCCATCAGGCAGCAGTAGACGAGGTATGGGACTCAACTCAACAAGAAATAACGGCTTTTCCAATTCCAGCAGCAACACTGATGTCTCTTCCAGATTCAGAAAGCCACACTATCATCAAAGCATCCCAGGTTACTTAAGCTAAACTGTGCTAGTTAGTTTTTAAGACACAGCCACATAGTCATAGTCAAGTAAGTTTTAATTACAACCCAAATCTATTAATGGATCATTTAATTGCTCTTCCTCTCCTGCAGTGTACAGGCAGTTGAGATATCTGAACTGCTTCAGAGCTGTTTTAGCTGAGCTATCTTTGCACAGAAGTAGGTGAGTTGAAAATACATGACCTATCCATGTGGCTTTGCCTTGAGATAGCTACCTTCAGAATGTAGCAGCTAAAGACAGTGTTCCTTAAACTGCTCACACCAGTTCTGCAAGGACCTGGATTAGCAGATGGATTGGGGTCATCTGAAAGTTTACATTATGGGCATGTTGCTTATTAATGACTTTTTCCTAAATTTGGCTGGAAAAGGAAGATTTGGGAAGCTACATGGGCAAGAGTCCAGGACAGGCAATCTGGAGCCATGCCATGCCATGCAGACACATGTTATGCCAGTCTGATTAGCAACACCCAAAATCCAAAGGTCTTGATAACACTTCTTGGGTCTGAGTGATTAATTAACAGTTACTGCCAACAAAAAGTTGAGTTTTAGAATAAACAGAGCAGGTTCCATTTCTCTCATAGTAACGTGGTGTTTAATACAGGGATTCCTACTTTGTTCTAAATCTACTTTTCAGGAACTAAAAACCATACATTATTTTCAAGCTCACAAAGCAATTTTGTTTGTTCTGGTAAAACAGCAAAGGATAAAGCAGGCTTATCTGTAAACAATTTCTTTTTCTTTTATCAGTTCCACATGTTTCAGAGATTGCTTGTCACTATATCAGAAAGGCTCCACTTAAGAAAAAGGAATAAGGAGCCTGACTCACATATTGGACTGCTGAGATAACACTGCAGAGTTGGGCTCAGGGGGAAAAAAAGGCAAGGTAATGTATCAGAACTGCAGCTTGCTGGGGGTGCAGCTGCTATTATTTTGTGGTCTTAAAATACCTTACAATTAAAAAACAACTGCCATGAAGCCAACCAGAATGTAATACTGGAAAAGAAGAGCACGTTAGCAGTGCATCCCAGAAGCTGTGAGAATTGACTCTGCTCAGTTCATCAACTGTTAAACACCGAACTGTCCGTATAGTTCTCTAAAGCATGCATGTGAATATATACATGGAAATGAAATGCTTTTAACAATTAGTCAGACATCTCAGAGCAGAAACACTGTTTCAGGGCCAGCTCAGCTATTTTGCCAACCCATTTGGTGCTCTCCATGCGAGCGAATGGCCCCACGCAGCGCGAGCCCAGCTTGTTCCTGCAGATGACAGTGGCTCAGATGGCAGAAGTAGGGTGAGTATGCCCTAAATGCAATTAATTAGCTGGGTTGGTAAAGCTAATGTGTGCTGCTTGCAGTGCCAAACAGAGCTGGTTTTCCTGACTTTTCATATACCTGTCAAACATGCCCTTCACCAAGACCTGAAAAACATGGTTTAGTTGTACATTATAGTGACATTCATGGCCTATTACCTCTGCTGCAAAGATAACAAGAGACTCCACTACAGCAAAGTTTGTTCAAGAAGAAGAGAAAGTATTTAGGTTTTAATTAGAAGTGGTAAATTACAGATGACTAAAATGATGGCTTTATTAAGTTTTAATGGAAATGCATTGAAATGTGTTTCTAATGTTTTCAATACAGCTATCAAAACTGTTTAAGATTTCCATGAAACATTTTACAAACATTAATGGGACAGCATGTTTCATTTCGTGCTATTTTTGTCATGTGACTTTTCCAGGTAACATCAAGAATATTTGCCATGAAAAGAAGAAATCAGTATGTTGGGTTTTGTTTTGGGTTTTTTTTTTTACCTAATAAATACATCTGAAATTTACTTCTCACCTTTCGCTGCATGTTAAGATAACATATATCACCTCTTGTTGGGATAGTTTGCTCTAAAAAATGAGGAATAAACTATTACTTCAATTATCTAAAACAATTGAATTGTCTAACAATTTTAGACAATTATCTAAAATTATTAGTTTTAGATTAACAATTATCTGGATTGTTAATCTAAATTTAGATTATCTAAAGTTAATATTAGATAATTTAATATCTAATATTAAACAGATATTTTTATTATCTAAAATAATATCTAAACAATTACCTAAAATTATTAATTCACAGTAGTTCATGTTGACACTTTAATGGAATTATTGTGAAAGGTGAAATTAAATTTCACCGCTTCAAGGCTAATAGTAATAACTGGAAGCAATTACCTTAGTTTACATATTTATG
>NW_009916628.1:0-8991 GCF_000696875.1 Nestor notabilis | reverse complement strand
CGGGGCAGCGCTGTCGAAACACGCGTAATTTATTTCCTGTCCTCGCGTCAAAAGGAAACCAGTATTGTGCTCCTGAAGCGTTATTAGACAAAAACAAGCCCGACCGAGTCGCACGGCCCCTGCGGCAAAACCAGGCTAAATTTGCACAAAGGAATTAACTGTAAAGGCAGTTGTCTTGCTGCTTTGATTTTCTCTTTTCCTAATTTAGTATTTCTGTTTCTTCACTGGAGTGGAAAAGGCACTGTATTTGAAATTGCACGGGGAGGATCAGAGTACTTTAAGAATACTTTGGGTCCTTTCACACTTCAAAAATGAAGTAGTAAGGTGACTGCAGCAGGTGGCACGTGATAGAGCCTTAGTTTAGGATGTGTGTGTAAAAGCACGTTTGAAGAATGTGCTAATAGGCATTTCCAGGGGACCTGAGGAGTCCAGCCTTCTAGACATGGAGAGTGAGGCCACCTGCTTCGCTGCAACTTGGCATTTGCAGAGTTAAGTCACATTACTGTTACAAAACAGCCCTCTTTGAACACAGTGCAGTGGTGTTTAGATAGCCACATAATCTTCAGGATGAAGAAATAATATCTTTGATTTGAGCGAGAGACCTTTGCCTTTAAAAATTAGGCACCACTTAGCAAAACATCCAGGTACCTTCCAAAAACCCCAGTGAGCCAAGATCAGCAAGACACGATCAAGTAGGATCTCCTTCTCACTTCTTTCAAGGAGATTGCACAAATTGTGTCAACAGTGGGCTCGACAGTTGAGTAGAGAAGATGTGGGGTAATCTTGGAGCTTATTAGACTTTGCCATTGAGGACAGGCTAGAGATCTGGATAGAGGTCCTTCTAGTTTGGGCGTTTTTTTAATGCACAACTCTAAAGCTAGGAAAATGTCAAAATCTGGATGTTAGCAGTACAGCTAACATTCACTTAGTAGGTAGGCCTGGATTAACCACATATTGTTTTGTCAGTAAAATAGAAAGGTTTTTCAGCTCACAGAGACACTGACAAGATACACTGGCTAAGAAACTGCTTTGCTGAGGGTTTGTTACTTTGTAATTAGGATCTCCAGTTGGATACTTCCCATTCTGACTTGTGTATATCACAGTATGCTCTTAGATTTTGCCAAACCACAGTTATTTTCAATATTCCATTACTCTAGCATTTTCTTAGCAAGGGGGAAGTTCGCAGGCCTCTTTTGGTTCTGCGTATGGGCTGACCTTTCACTTCACAAGATCTGGAGGACTGAAACTTTTGGTGACTTGGCAGTAAGCACAGATGTACACCCTACAGACAGATCTGTGGGAACACTTAAGTAAAGTAAATCTGTCTGTGCAGTGTTTCAGTCAATAAAAACAACACATTTTCTTCTCTTGAAAGCATGGAGAGAAGTCTGAACTGGTGTTTTAAATATACCCTTTCTTCTGTTCTTGCTGCCTTGAGGATTTTTTTCTGCCACAGTTCGGCTCTGTAATCCATGTACAAACTCCTCTTTATAGAACATGAGGTGGTAGGGTTTTATATTTTTTAGTGGTGAAGGCAGCAATTTTACTACACTTAGTCATAATAAAATTTCTCAATATTACTGGAAAATATAATTACCAAAGCTGCAGTAATTTAGTGCTCTTTTGTTTCCACAGTGTCTACTGACTTCATTTTAAAAACTTTGTAAGATAAGTGCAATCAAAGAAGTTTGAGTAACTGAGGCTGTGGGGTTGGGGGGATGTTGATAGTAGAACCAGAATATTTTGGGGTTTATTCTCTTAAAGAGAACCAGGTACTTTTCTTTCAGTGCCAAGTGGTGGGGTTTTTTTTTAGTTACATGGTTAGTTTTATTCAAACATATTGTAATAACTTGTGTGCATTTTCTGAATATAGGAACCAGTAACTGAGGAGGAAAAGTAAGAGGAGCTTATCCTTGATTTATAATTATTTATATTCTGTAATAATTTTTCAATATTTTAAGTCAATATTCCAGCAGAAACAAATGCCATTATTCTTCTCCCAACTAAAAAAATAAAATTGTTGTCCAAATGGTGCTTCTCTGATGACTGAAGAAACAGAACCACTGTCTATAGAAATGATTTGTGCTGAGATACAACTACAAAGCAGAAATGGAAACAATGAATACCGGGCTGACTAAACTCCATGAATGTTTGAACATGAAGGAACGGGAGAATAACCATGGCAATGCTGATGCCTCTTTTTGCTCTTCTATTTTACGCCCACTGGCTCCCACTCCAGCTCTTTGTCCTTGCACGACTTTATGACTGTGATGGAAATAGTGGAATTGAAACATGCAAGTTATTATGTGAAGGTATCAGTCAGCCTTACTCAGTGATCATTTTTTGTTTGAAAAAATAAAATGTGCAATTTCTGAAGCAAAACACCTTTTACCCAATGTCTTACATGCTCCTAACGCAGTGTCCGGTGGCTGTAATGTCACTCTTTGAAGTAAGGTGGAATTTCCTTGCTGCTTATGGAGTTACCCACTGTGCCATAAAGACATACAAAATAAAAAACAAAGATACTGAGAAGTAGATATAAATGATGCATTTTGTATCATTGATATTTAAGCTATTTAACATTTAGATACTTGTAGATCACACAGAAAGTACATAACTGCTTGTACGTGGATGAAGTATATGTGAAACGTAACATAAGAACCCACACAGTGACTGTTATTTTCAATTACATACTAATACTGAACTATAATTAATTTCTAAAATATGAAGTAGTGCAATATGGTGAGATAGGAATGTCTGTTTTTTTCCTGTATTTGGAGCTGTATGTTTACATACAGGACAGTAGGACTCTGAGCCAGATTCAACAGAGCGAGATCGTGCAAGTCATTACTCAAGTAAATACCTTACTCTGAAATACGTTCAAAGTTTCTGTTGACATTAGTGTCATCACTTACATAAGTACAGAAATGCACCCACAGAATTAGTTTGCAACAGCAAGGCAAATCAATGACAAATTAGAGCTTTTCATCAGAAAAGGGCGATAAGATAGCTGACCTTTGATTTTGAATTTGTAGCAGCAGAAATTGTCTACTTATTCTGCCTCGTATAGAGAAGCTGTTGGCTATAGCCACATACCTCAGTGGAATATCCAGACACTGTAAGTCATTTAGGATCTGGAGAGGTAAGCCAAGCAAGAAGCTTCAGTTTTCACGTGGCACATGTGGAGGCTTGTTGACAAAAGGTCACTGTGGTGAGACTCTATCAAGTAGCTGGTTCCAACTGTTTCAGTCATAATGAGACTGTAAGGTACCTAGGCTAGAGAAGAGAAGGGAAACAGGATGGTCCTGTTCCATTGGCTCCTGAGTGTAGGCACCACAGAGATGGTGTGAATGGGGGGCATTCCCTCACCAGTCATCCATTTCCTCTTGCTCTGTCTTAGGGAGATACACATTTGCTGCTGTAAATTTAAATCCTTCATGACTTGTAGGCTATGAGAATTTACCCATGAGGGATTTGAGTAATATGGCTAGTGGGAAAATCAATAAAAAACTCATCACAAACAGTTCTGAGAACAGAGTGATTCTACACAGAATACAGCTCTAGAAAGAAGTGTAAACAAGTTGTTTCCCCTTTACAGGGAGAGAGGGAAAACGAAAAGGCCAAGGATAGACGAGGTCAGTGTTAGCTACTCCAACCACAGCAAACTGTTGACTAATGATCTCAGAAAAAGAATTATACTTTTCATATTTAGGCTTTAATATTTAAAACCTTTCGTATCTGGATTTCTTTTTGTTTTTAAATTTATTTCTTATTCCGTACAGATAACTTAGCTGAACACAGCAATTCCAGAAAAATACAATTATGTGTCTATTTTATGCCTTCAGAAGTCTCAAATACGTTACTTTTGGTTTTCAGTTTCCGTAAAGGTTTCTATTCTCAGATCATTTGAAGAAAATGCTAACATTACTTTATTAATCCTATTCTCAAGTAAATTGTAAACACTTAAGCAAGCTACATGCCAAGTGCAATACTACAGGTATAAGTGGTAACATCACATAGCTGGTATCAGCAATGGTTATGTTGGCACTGCTTGCATTAGAGCCAGTGTTGTACTCAGAAAAAGTGTAGGCAGGAATAAATCCGCAAAAATAATCCATCCTACTCATTCATCCCAAATATGAGATCTGCTGCCATCCTTTTATCATGCTTCAAGAGTTTATTTGAGGGTTTGCAGTTGGTAGGTATGACAACAGAAAGATTGCCTACTGCAATTTATTCATTGACTCTTATTTGGGAGACTAAATATTAAGAATAAGCAAACTGGTTCAGGCCAGTGCTCCACTGAGCACGGTAGTCTGTCTCTAACAATAGCTCTAAGCAGATATCCAAGGAAGAAGAATAATTGCAATTACATTTGATACTACCTCCCAACCTCTGGCATTTTCAGCTGTGAGAATTTCATGAGACTGAGAGGTTTTGCTATGAAACATTTCACTCTTCCAAGTACTTGTCCAAGGCTTTCAAGCCTTTCCTGAAATCATGTGAACTTACACGGACAATAACGTAATGATTTATCTTAGCCTTGCTCTTTTTGGCCTAATTGTATTTTTATCAAAGTTCATGTTTCTTTCTGTTATCTTTTGAATGCAGTGTCACTTTTTGCTATAGTTCAGACTGTCTCTGCTTCAAGTCTGATATCCTTCAGCTTTCTCCTAGCCACATGTAAGCATTTAATTCTTTTAGCCCCCTCTCTTGATTTGTTTTTAACAAGCTTCACTATTTTCCCTTCCTGGAGTTTAGCACTACAGAGGATTCTTTGGTCTTTGTAGCTCTTTGTAGAAATACTGGTTTTAAAAAGTGGCGATTCCAGTGTGAGATGTGCATTGTTCTCCATCAAGCAAAGGACTGCACTTCAGCTGGAAGGCTTATTCTGTAAAAAAATAATTCAATCTAAATAATACCACCTAAGAATGGCATCTGCTTCATATAGCAATGTGTCAATATACTGTTGTCGGAGGTACTGTCCTGGCTGGTGGTTGAACATGTAGAGCCAATCCCATGTTTTTCCCAACTGGGCTTTGAATTTCAACCCATGTAGATCATGTGCCTCTCTCTCCCTGAGGTGGCTGCTTTGCTGTGTTTGGAAACTATTTAGCCTCTCTACAATCTAGTCTTTCAACTAATGGCATCATCCCTTTCCATTTATGCTCACTCTTAACTCCTTCAAACATCATGTAATGAATCCAGCTCAGCAAGGAACATGTATCAGGAGAAACGACCACAAAAGGTGGTTTCTTACCACACTGTTTCCAACACAGCAGGGGCAAAATTGATACTCTGTTGAATGCATTGTCATTGATTTCAATATATGTTGTAGGCATTTAAACTGGGGGTTCATACCAGATGAATACGACTCATCTGATACAGCAATTTTCCTAATCTAATCCTGATACCTTGTAAATAAACATAAAGAAGCCTACTGTGTTTTTCTTCAGCTGTTTGGCTGAAGATTAGTTTTTTGTGGTGAAATATAAAAATCCTTGGGCTTTCTGAAATTTCTAGAATTCTTTGAACTGGTGCTTTTAGAGTAAATAAAAAAAAGGACTCTGTCCTTCAAAGATGAATGAGGAAAGGACTTTCATTAAATTGAGAGTTCTGTCTTTCAAGAGGAGCTGCTTTTAAAGGGGAAACTTTGCTTTTAAAAACAGTTTTGTCTTTTGTTTTAAACCTCCTCAAACTCTATCATGACTTTGCAGTATCACAGCCGTCTTTTAAAAAGAACTCTTTTAGGGTGAAACCACCAACCAGGTTAGTATATAACACCACAAGGATAGTATTACCTTATTTCTCTGTAAGCTACTCTCTCAAGGAAGGGAATGGACAGAGGAGCATTGACTGGGAGAAGACCATGCAACTCTAAATGGAGTTTAAGTATTGGGTTTGCCAAACAAAAGCTTTCACTTGGAACAGACTTGGGTTTTTTTCAGTCACGCATTCCTAGCATTAGATAATCAGGTCAATATTTAAGCACCTAAATAAGTGTATCCTGGCATTTAAATGTACTTGATATTCCCACCCTGATAGAGGATTGAAAGAATTTCAGTTACTCTGAAGTTTTTGGTTTTTACTACACATTCATCTATTTGACAATCCCTTCCTTTGTTCTAATGAGCACTGGAGGAGGACACTTGCTGTGAAGTGAAAGATTCATAAAGAAACATGAGAACCATTTGCAGTTAGTTCTAAGAAATTGCTTGGAAACACATGTTCTCTCTGTCTCCAGTGAGTATAAGACTTTACATAAGCAGTGTACATTTATTCAAGGGAAAGACTGTCAGGCTTACAGAAAGGAGGGTGTTCAGTCTTCAGGGTACAATAATACTGCAAACAGTGGCACACTCACTTCATGCAGTTTCAGTGTTCAAACTTAGCTGCTTCTCTTTGAGTGTTGGGAAATAGAGTAGGAACCTAACTTAGGTGCCCTGAGTCACCCATCAGAAGACCCTTCTCTCTCTGATTATATAGGAGTTCTGTGAGGACTTGCTTAAAGTTGGGTGCCAGTAGTTGCATGGTCAGTGTTTTAACACTGGGCTTCCTGGAGAAGTGGGGTTACATCAGATATATAGTAACACTGCTTTGGATTGCCTTGCTATGTAACTTACATCTAGAGCTGATCTCGTCATGAAAAAGCGTGTTGGAGGGGAAAACTCAATTGCTGAAGGTTGGAAAGGTGTTCTGAAGAAGAGCCTGTATAATACTTTCTTAACAAAGGGACATGAGACGTAGTTATTCTGAAGAGCGGCTCTTAAAAGTTACAAAAAAGGGAAATCTTCAAGGCTTTTTTCTTCTTTAAGCTTCAGTTTCTGACACATGGAGGAAGTGCCCTTGTTCTATACTTATTTCACTTCCCAGAGAATCAGCTAATCTCCAAGAATCTCATTCTCATGACCTTTGAAAAATTAATAGTAATGTCCTGAGATTCTTTGGAAGTGTCACCACTTAGAAATTCAGATCAATTATTTCAAAGTTTTCAAATGTTGACAGCCAAGGCGCAATATTTATAGAATTATATCATAGAATGGTTTGGGTTGGAAGGGACCTTAAAGATCATCTAGTTCCAGCCACCTGCCACGGGACAGGGACACCTCCAGGGACACCTTCCACTAGACAAGGTTGATTCAAGCCCTGCCCAGCCTGGTGGGTTTACAGGAGTCATATGCATCTCAGGCCTTAATTCACTGTTTACTTTGCCTTCATCAAAGAAAGAACTGATTCTTTATTTTATGACCATTTAAAAGGTGTTTTAGCTTTATCAGAAGAAAATAACTTGAGGAGGGGAAGATTTCTTACATTGAAAAAAAGAATTCATTGAAGCTACCATGCCACATCACTTTTCCTGGATTCTAGGGACTGCCAGATTCAATGAATCAAACACAAAGTGCAGTGTTTTCCTTTCAATCCAGATAATGCTGTGCAAGAGTAAGAGTAAGGGTGGTACAGAAAATATCATGTTAGAAAAACAGAAGTAAAAGGGATTTGATGATGTCATGCCTGAAACTACCTCTTAGGCATAGTATTAACAAGTTAAACATTTACACTAGTTGGAAATGCAAATAAAATAAAGACGATTATTTCAAGTGATGACATTAGTTAAATAATCTTTCAGTTTAATGTCCGTCATGTTAACTGTAGAGGCATGCACACTTAAAATACAGATATATTTTACTATGAAGATTTTAATCTAGCGTTACTAGAAGAAGCAGTTATGCATACTAATCAGAAATACCAGGGATATCTCAATGGTAAAACGTTCTGCCTAGTAAGTTTGTTCAGTTTAATTTATGATATTAAAATATCACAAAGAGAAGCAGATATTTTCACTTCTGTAATCTTTTAGCCGTGGATTCTATAAACACACCAGCAAAATTGAAAGTATTAGAAAGAAAAAAAAAAACAAAAAACCAAGCCCAAAACCTGGGGTAATTTTTAATATTGGGCTCCTAACAGCTGCTCTGAGCACTCTTCACATTGTTGTACTAATAGCAATCAATATTAGTGCCCTGGAAAATGTTAAGCTGAAGATAGATAACTCAATAAAGAAACACCACAGGGAAAGATTAATACAGAATTTTAATGATTATTTTGTATATGTGTGCCTTCACTTGCTGAAACAACGGCAGTGTCCCAGGGAAGGGAACGAGGGGAGCTGAGGTGCCCCAGCAGCACAAGGAGCACCTCTGCATGGAGGTGTACAAGGAGTAGCTTGTACAAGGAGGCTACAAGGGGTAGCTCTGCATGCCTCCTCAAGGGTTTGTCTCTAGTTACACACAAAAGCTCATTAGACAGCTCCAAAAGCGATGGTGCATATTATAAAATGCTCACTGATTCCCCCATTGCCACTAAAATACCTGAGGAAGAGCAGGATGGTGAAGAAGATGCTTCTTTCTTGCCCTAAAAATTATGGCAATTATAGCAGTGACAAGCTGTGCAGGAAAGACAAAACATCAGCAGCTGCGTGACCTACTCTAACAACTGTGAATTTGGTTCATTTGGGACAGCAAGGGGCTTGTGATTCCTTTGCAAAAGGGCAGTGGCTTCTGCCAGTAGCCTCTATGGAAATGCCAGTGGTAGAGGAAGGATGACAGCAACCAGAGCATCACTTCTGCCCTGCTTGGCTTCCTGCATGCTTCGCCTTCTGCTGTCTGTCCTGGTGCCATCCTTTCCCTCCTCTCTGTCAGCACCAGGCAGCCTGGAGGCATGGAGACCAGCTGCGCCGGTGCTCCGAGGGAGGAGGCGGCCCCGCAGGAGGGCCCTGTGGTGCTGCTGGGCAGTGGAAAACATCCCTGTGGTGGCCATCGCCTCCGCTCTCCATCCCCAGCGCCACACATGGCAGCCCGCCCTGCTTCCTCAGCAGCAGAAAATGAACTGGGTCGGCGGGAGCCGGTGAGTGAAACTTCAGAGGTTGCCAGAAATGGCTCCGTGCTGAGTCAGTGTCCCCGCACAGAGCGGGCACAGCCATGGTGGGTGTGA
>NW_009916627.1:0-16161 GCF_000696875.1 Nestor notabilis | reverse complement strand
GATGGGGCAGCCACAGCTGCTCTGGGTAACAGTACTGTTAAGTCTCTGTACGCTACCTCACTTACAATGTTGAAGCTTGCCGTAGTAATGCAAATAAACAAGCAATCAGAGGAAACATTCACTATGTCAGTGGATTATTTACTTCATTTACTTCTTTTCTGTGTGTATGAATAATGTGAGGTGAACCTGCAGAATGCTGTGGTGCAAAAGAACACGAGACACGCTTCTCAAGGAGAGGTGCGCAGGGGCTGTGTTTGCAAAGTTTTATGAGGAGGATGAAACACATGATACCTGATGCAGATAGTGAAGGAATCCAAAGGCAGGTTGGAAGCCCTGAGAGGAGGTGGGTATTGGGTAGCACTGCAGACTGTGAAGCTGAAGCAGCAGAACATATAAAATACAAGTGACTTGGGTCTGGGCAGGAGCTATAGACCAGTTATGCCCCATGTGTCATCAGAGGGCCATACAAAATAAATTAACCAAAGCAGCTGAATCCTCTCACCGCTCATCTGCCACCTTCCAGGGATCCCCTGCTAGTGCAAGCACATTGTTCCAGTTCATCTCCTGCAGTATCAGCTCAAAGACCAGATCATGCAGCTCTCAGAACTAGCATTTTTTAACTACCATTCACTCATTGTATCACTGAGCACAAGTCTGGTCCAGTGACTTGTTTTTAAGGAATGTTTCATCTGTGAGCCATGCTACTTACCAGCTATTGTGAAGCTAATTGCAATAGCTGACAAATATTAACAAAGAAAAAATGAATCATTCATTCACTACAATCCAGACAGTCATAATGCAGTTAGAAGATTTAAGAGAGAAAAATAAATAATAATGAAATTATGATGGTGGTAATAAATAACAGCAAATACACTTGTATTTAACTGTCATTTATTTCAGTTCCAAAAGAGTACTCAAGTCATTAGGACATCTTCACTGCCTTATAGCTGTGATCCAGTTTGCGTATGGTACATTGAGTGATTAAGGAAGATAATGAAATGTAAAGTTTCCTGAAATCAGATATATTCAAATTCTCTTGATTCAAGTCTGATTCGGGCCTTTTTTAGAACATTTTTTATATCTGCACCTTTAACAGTTTTACCATTTGCAGAAGGACTCTTGATTCTCACTACCCCATTTAAAATTTTCATGTTTGGTCATGGCAGTAAGGAGTCAAATTCTGTCCACTTGGTGAACAGAATTTGTTCAGGGATGTCGAATACATCATGGAATAATAAAGAAACCATTACCTGCTTGTGGAATAAAACTGGCAGTTTGGGTCTGAGATGCATTTATTTTTACAAACTGTAAACTACATTCCCTAGCAGATGCTGAAGCTGCTGTTATCACATGCCACAGAGATCACTGTTTTCTGCATAACCTGCAAGCAGACTTAATGTGCAAGCATTTAAAATACTAACGCACGTGTTTCATCAGTAGACCTCATATTAAGATTAGATATGCTGGTACCCAAATGCGATAAGGAATTATAATAGATTGAGATAAATGCAACAAACTTGGATTTGAAGGGATGCTATGGATTTAAGGTGCTAGGTTTAATTATTTTAATGATACTGGGTAAGGAAAAGTTAACACATTGAAAAATATTTTGTTACCCAAGTACAGGGAGTATGATAAAAAATATTTTCAATTGCAGAGAATGGAAAATGCAGAAGGATTTAGGAGAAAAATTACCAGCTGGTTTTATGTGCTTATCCAAGTTGGTCAATGATAATTTAAGAATAGTATTAGAGAGCTAAATATGGTGAATATGACGCAGATGGAGTTGAACAGGGGAATTTGCAAGTTATTGTCAAGAAAATTAAGAGATCTAATTTTACCTATTTATATTAGTGGAGAATTTGGTTTGGAGTTTGTAACACAGGAAACTTGTAAAGCATTTTAAAAATGGGGAGCTGATGAAAGGAAGGGGGTAACGTTTTCTGTTTATGAAGATGAACTGTTAGTGCACAATTCCTCTCTCAGAGGGAACCTCACTGGGGGTTGTACAGCCATGGTCAATGTACTCTAATACTCCCCCACGCTCCCCCCCCAGTCACATGCAATCACTTTGGAGGATGAAATTTCAGTATTTTCTAAATCATAGGTAAAATTTAAGTAATATAATAGGAGAAGCAAGCAAACATGATTGTTCCTTATAGTTCCGGTGCTGTAATTAGAGAGGGATTATGTGTTTCATGGTAGAGGAAAATCACTTATAACAAAACAAAGAAAAAACACCCCAACAAAAACTATTTATGCACTTATTCAGATTGCTAAGGAGAAAGATTTCTTTTATCTTCTTTCACCATGATTACAGACATTTCTACTTTGAAACTCCAGTTATTGCTTCATTCGAGTAGCTGGAGAGACAGTGCCCAGTGAAAACACTAAAGCTGTTTTCTAAGTTCCTTAGTTCATGGCAGTGTCTCTGAATGGTCCATTTTGTTAGCTATTTTTGGGAAATGTCTTTTACAGTAAACCATTGATTATATTTATATTTCCAGAAGAATTGTTTCCAGGCAGTGATTCAGCTGTCAAAAACCCGCTCTTTTGCAATTTTTAGTACTTTAATGGTTTTGTCAAAACACCAACTATGTTACAGCTAGAGAATTTGTATTTTTCACCTGCATAAATTTCATTTAATTCTTCAGCCAGTGAGATCAGCATAGTTGGAGCAGGGTAAAATTGTCAGATTCACAAATAATTTGCATCAATCTATTTCATTTAAATAATACATGAGTATTTGTATGTGGCACAAACTCTCCTTTTTATTTGACCTAAGATGTTTATTTTCTTTGACAAGAGAACAAAAATCATACACTTTAAATCAAGACTAGACTTTACATTTTAGTAAGGTCGGTAAGCTACAAATACACATATACAATTACTTTTTATTTAAGTACAACCTACCCCTGTCCTCAGTCTCCAGACTCAATGCAGGCACATCAAGCTAGATTTATTTAGAAACTGGGTGCAAATTTTTCACTTAAAAAAATCCAGGAAATATGTGGGGGAATGTCATCCAGAATGTTAATTCACCATTGCATCGGGTTTCAGTCAAAACCCAAGAGCGAGATAAATAACATTTACCTCATGTAGGCATTTGTGTCAGGTGGGTTTTGTTAGTGGAAAGACTGACACAGAACTACGGTTCAATGTAAGAAATGCTTCATAGTGAAACAACAAAATTAGCAAAGGGATGAGGTGACAAGGCACATCCCTTATTAGGGCAAGCAGCCACTATATACAGTCAAGTGGAGGGGATGGCATCTGATGTGACAGAGAGGCATGCACACCTTCTGGGAAATTAAACTGTGCTTATTTAAATTATTTCAAATTGCTAGATTATCTCTGGGATTAAAAGTAAAATAAAATTTGTTGAATAAGATCAAATCTCACTGGACCTCTTCAGGAAGATTTCAAATGCTTTTAGAGAAACTGGCTATAAAAGCTAACATGCTACATCAAAAAGAGGGATTTTCTAATGATGTAACTAGAGCATAAGATATCTAGGACCAGAAAAGTCCTGACATCTACGGTAGTATGGTAAATCAGATGGAAATAATGTGAATAATATGTGTAGTTTAAATGTTTTTCTTCTACTTCCTCTCCTAGGTTTAATATAAACCTCTGTTACTCTGTTTCCTACTTTTAACCTCATGAGCAAGTACTTCAATTACTTTTTATCTTAATCTAGATCAAATTAAGAATGAATTCAAGATTACTGCCCTGAGAGACGTTCCCCTCTTAATGTTGTAACAAACCTAGAAAGATAGGCACTGAAAAGTGCTGCAGCTCCCTGTTGTGCTTCCAGAGCATGCGGAGGGCAGCAGGGTTGGTGCACAACAGGATGATGCAAGCAGTGGTGGGTGTAAGCATCCTTTGTTTCTGACGGTAGCCAGAACATTCCATGCCATGCAGCAAGGTAACGGGAAGCATACTGGAACTCATGGAAACCCCAGGAAATTTGCAGCTTCCAGTTATTGAGCCACGAATTAGGATTCAAATATTAGCTAACCTTGGTGACTTCCTCTTACAGCTGGAGCTGAACAGTAGAGAAAAACATTCAATTCATGCTGATGATGTGCATGAGGTGGAGAAGACAGTTGTGTTTTAACCTTACTATTTGCTTGATCATTTGCAGAGGAAGACCATACTGAATTATCATAGAATCATAGAATGGTTTGGGTTGAAAAGGACCTTGAAGACCATCTAGTTCCAAGCCCCTGCTATGGGCAGGGACATCTTCCACTAGACGAGGTCTAGACCAGAATTATGACAATCTTGGTATGTATTTTTTAACATTTGGGTTTAGTAGTCTTTCTAGATTAAATTAAATTGAACCAGAAGAGGAGAAGAAAGAGAAGTATCTATAATAACATTAGGTTTTCATTTTTGACACAGTAGGCCAATTTTGTTCTCAAACTGACTGTATAAACCCGCATAAGTTAATTTACTTCTACTGGAAGATCAGTATAACTGTATTAACATTGGTAGAGATATTCAAAATAACAACAACTGGCACTGCTTTGGATTTAAAGAAAATACGGTTTAGTTCTTTCCTTTTTCCCCCTTTGACTACCTTCCTCAAGTAAAAGATGCTCTTACCTGTAGAAGGAGATTTTAGAAAAGACAAAAGCCTGCCCAAAAGAAAGTAAATCATTAACTATATGCAGTAAGGATGTTTCTATTAGCACAGGATAGAGGCTGAGGAAGCCTGTCCTACATAGGTGTCTGTCATGCTTCTGTCCTGTCTGCATCAGAAGCTGATCTCCTATGGGTAATCATGGGTGACTGTGCTAATAGCAAACAGCATAGTTAAAGGTTCCATTCCTCATAACCATTTAAGAATATTACTGTTGACAGGAAAACCCTGCCCAACCCTGTGAAATTCATACACTTTTCTGTAGCATGTTTTCCTTAACTTAAAAACTGGCTTCCCGACAATTCATAATAATCCACAGGGAGTAAAATAGTATCTATTATTTTGAGATTCCTGGATGAAGGCACTCATCCAGGAAATACAAGTGGTGTTAGCGATCAATTAGATTCAGGAAAAAATCTAGTTAAGCCAGTCATTAAATAGGTTTCTCAGCTTTGAGAATCTGAAGCTTAAGGATTAGAAAGCATTTGAAAGCATCAGGTGTGCAGCCAGCAATGTGTAACACACTGTCATACAAACTAGAGATCTAAAGGTGGATGTTTCAGGGGAAAGCACTCGTGATAGCATGTGAAAGATAGCAGAATACCAGCAGTTATTGCTATGAAGGGTAAGTCTAATTAGGAGGATCACTTCCCATGCGTGACTGGCAGATCATGGAAAGAAATTAGTAGCAAAATTAGGTTTCATGGGAAAAATTAGGGCAATTAAAGTCCCCAAATCTTTACATGAGTAAACTGAGAGTAAAACTCCTACAGGCATTTAAAGAAAGCAGAAGGGTGAACCTTTGCTTATATATCACCCTGCTTTGTTGCTGCTGCAATTAGACTTCCACTCAGAATCTGTTATTATTTGTTTTGGTAGGAAAGCAATAGAATGTCCCAAACTGAAGTTAAAATTTACTGTTTCCCTAGAAAAGGACTATTAGAAGTATGCATAAAATTACATTTTAACCACATCAAAAAAAAAAAAAAAAAGAGTACAGGAAGACAAAGTGAGCAAAATAATAATCGATTAGCCCAAGAAATGCCATTCAAGCAAAACAGTGACCTAGCCACAATCATGTATAGCTTTGGCAACACATAAAAGATGAGTTAGGGGGAAACAGAAGTGGCACTGCAGAAGTAAGTAGCTTAGAGATGGAAAACTATTCTCAGTCATATGAAGGTGCAAGGAAATGCAAGAGAAAATTGGTATGACAGACTGACAAGCAACATAATTGACAGCTAGGAGGGGAATACCGATGGCTTCATCACAGTTGAAGGCTGATCTCAGATTGTATGACTACATCCGAGCTATCTTTAAACTGGTGATCTCAGGTTGGGAAATAGAAACAGAGCCTGTAAGTAAAAATGGAAAATAGCTGGGCCTGAAAGTTGTCACAGTAAGAACAGACAGAAAAGTCTAAATTTAGCAGCAGTGGCTTTCCTCTGCCTGTTTTGATGTGCAGGGCAAGAAACAGCAGAAGTAGAAGGTGGCGTATACGCTGCAGACAAAATTGACAGCTGAACCAGTGTTGCAGACTACAATTATGATCCAATACCAAATGGATACAATTATGATCCAATATCAAATGGAAATTTGATCCAATATCAAATTAAAGCTGTTGCTTACAGAATGGGTCTTTATGCTTATTTACAAGCTAAGGAAGCCTGTAATGCTTTACTAGTGGGTGGTAAGACAAATCTTTCACTAATAAAAAATTTCACAGCACCACCAGACACCATAGTAATATTTAGTCATTTGGACAGTGGGATCAGACAGGGTTTGGTGAACTGTGCGTGAAGACGGACCTTACCCCACTAATTCTCCCCACACAAACTGCCCTTCCTAAGGCCTGGAGCCTGCCCTGCTGCATGTCAAAAGCAGCAGCACAGCACTGAACTAGCCCATCTGTCCCTCTCTGGCTGGAGGACCATATGACATATCAGTCTCCTTCAGTGAGTACCCTTCTGCCTTATAGAGCCTTTCTTGCAAAGACCACACACATGAGCCAACTCATTTCCTTCAGCAGTCTGCTCATGAGGGGGGGAGAGCGACGCTGCTGAGGGAAGGAGCCAATCTTACAGCCTTTCCTCTCCAGCCTCTCACATGTGGGATGCACACACTCTACAGATGGCAATCCTTCTGCTCTGAGGAGGCGGCGGAGGCAGAGGGGCAGCTGTGGCAGGGCACAGAAAGCAGCATTGGGCCATGTAGCACAGGGTGCTGTTGAGGCCACATGCACATCAAGATGCCACCCATCCCGAATGTGACCTCATTTCATTTATCATAGGTATATCTTTAGACTATTTTTTTTCCTTTATTTGGAGTTTTTCTTCCTCAAGAGTTTTTCAGTGAGTATATAATTCTACGTGATCTGTTTAATAGATTGGAAAAATTTAAGTGGTTGGTCACTGGAGCTGATTCAAGGCTTTTCCACATACAGGAAAATCTGAATTTTGCAGCAGTAGTAGTCAGAGCCTGTATAAAAAAAACCCATAGGAGTTGTGGAAAGTGAAGAAGAGGGAGTGCAGGAAATCCACTGTGGAGACAGGCTGAGAAGACTGTTTCTCTTAATTTCAAAAGAGAAGAATAAATGCTTATATTAGAGCATAATATCTGAACATGCGTCTGGTAGAAATCTGAACTTGCAGTGCAGCAGAGGTAGTACAATGCAGTCTGAAAAACGACAGCACCAGGATGTTATCAGTGCAGTATTAGCCGTGGAAGTGACTTGCTCATTACTCTCGTTACACGATCAATACTTTTATTGTCAGTAAGTATAACAAACACACTTCGTTAAAATGCTATTTAGCTGTAACAGGCTACTAAAGAGCTTTTGAAATTAATGTTTTAGGAAAACCACGTATTTCCCAAACCCAACAGACTACTCATTTGAAAATAAATAAATAAATAAAAAATGTAAGCAGCTATACAAGGGCATTAACATATTTCTGCACCTACAAGGGCAGCAGTTGAATAACACAGGGCCAACCCGAAAAACAGCCTTATACACCTGACTTCCAGCAAAAGAATCACCCCTGGGGCCTTTTTCATGCATCTAAAAGTAAGTGCTTAAGGAATCATAATTTGTAACATGCTCCAGGGCTGACAGGAATCCCACCTAGGGCAAGTGGCTGTACTTCTGACTTGAAGGAGTATTGTTGACAGGATTATGTGAAAGGGCATAGCCAAGGTTTTAAAATAGTTAGAAGATACTTTCATCTCTTGTGATGCAGAACAGGCCCTGTCTCTCTCAGACTTCAAATTTCCACATGGCACATGGATAGACTATGTTTGGAATCACCTATTCACAAATGCCATGTGTTAGATACACCTTTTAGATCACTGTCAGACATAACAAGACGGATTTAATTTAACTAAGGAACAATCTGTGGACATGTCCCGATAATGTATGTCAGCAAATGTCAAATGGACAATTTCCAGAAGACAAGTGATTACAAAAACTGATTTCTTTATTCACTAGAAATTCTGAAATGTTTTGTTGTGCTCACTTACGGCTTCCCCCCATCAATGAAATTCTCACTCATGAAATTGCTGCCTTACAGTCAGCTACATGGGCTCACTCCCTTCAAACAGAAACTGTACTGTGATTCTGTACCGGTCACTAACTATTTTATCCATCACATCACAACCCAGAGGTATAGTTAGATCAGCATCATAACATGGAGAAATTTCCAACTGGGATTGCTATGAGAAAACATTACCCATCATTAGATGCAGCAAAGAATTTACATAATTTTAAATTGTTATTGCGTAAATTGTATGGTCATAGTTTATGTTAGCATCTTTTCAATGGAGTTATTTCTAAACTGTTGCAAGACAAGGATCAGGTCTGCATATTGTTAAGTCTGTTTTCTGTAGACTTGTACTAATCAGTATGGTTAGTCAGCCTTATGGGAATAAGAGATGTTTGTGCTATGACAGATGATTAAACTGAAAACCCTAGATGCATGTCAAAACAAACACAGTCCAAAGCTAAGGCAGCATTCACCATACGAACACGCTGCAAAAAGCACACAAGTATTTTAAGGCATGTTCACATCCTGCCTTAGGATTAAGGGCACTTTGAACATTCCCACACAGCTCTGTTACAACTTATTTGCAGCTGCTGAAGAGTGAACACTCCTTTCAGCACAGGTCAGATAAATGACACTAATTGCCACCACTTGCTTCCTTCCCAAGGCAACTCAATGCCGTGTGGTGGAGGAAACAATGCAAAATGCCTCACAGACATAATTTCTACTGACACAACTTATCCAACATGTCATAAAAAATTATCCACTGTTGAACAAGCTGAAATACAATTGCTTCAGATTTGTGCATTTTCAGTAAGTGGCTGATGTACTGTCCCCAGGTACTGACTGTAACTTCAGAGCCTACATCCTTGAGGCATCTGAAGTACAGAGACTACAGCGCACACTGCCATGCTCTGTGGGAGACAGTGGGAACAGGTGATGTTTATATACACAAGAATTACGCACCGAGCATAAACACAAGCATGAAATGCTGAACTGTCTGTGTTCTGTCCATGGATTCTACTTATCCACTGTCTCTTGAGTTACAAAGATTAGTCAAACAAAAATATTGTTTCTGTTTTTCCCCGGTTATGCTATATTCTAATGTTGAAAGAGGTAAACTTTGAAGAGTTAATCATGCAGCCATCTGCATGATTATTCAAAGTGTCTGCCCTATTTTTTACAGAAATATTTTTAAATTATTGAGAAAAATATATTTCAGCATTTAGTAATTCTAGCGAGTTTAATTTCCATCACATCTACCAGGTGCTAACACTTGGTAGATTTAAAGGTATACATATATGCAACTCTCAAACCAATACTATAAAATGCTGTGCATCTAAGTTTCCAGTTAGAGCAACCAGGGGGGAATAACTTGCAGCACAGATTTCATTAATCTATTGCATTACTGAACCTATTAATGAGACACTCCTCTGTGTGAACAAAGCACTCCCAAGTACATCCTCTCTCAGGAAAGTGAGAGGTAAAAGAAGGAGAAAGGAAAGTTTTAATGTCACCCTGAAATGCACATGTTTTAAAAACATAATCATTGCATTATTTCTTTGGAACCTCCTTTCAAAAAGTATTCGGGATTTGTTCCACTTGTTGTGACAGAATTGTGTAAATTCTATATTAACACTGCACACAGTTGATGCATATTTGATGGTAGATTTAGTTGTAATGGCTAATGCAGTTACCTCCTTCAGCTGACTCATCCCTCTTTCCAAGGTTGCTGAAACTCTGGAAATAGAGAATTATCCTTACCACACTTTATGGGACCAAGAAATACTGGCATTGCAGGATTTGTGATATTTCCCAGAGAAAACCACTAGAACCAAGAGTGTATGTGTGGCAGAGTTTCACAAATAACCCATCCCACTTCTCACTTCACCATTGCTGCTAGTGTATTTATTCCTCGTATAGGCTTCACCAGCCAAAATATCTTCTGAATCTAGAAATTACATTGTACATTGATAACGTTTGATACGAGTATGGATCAGGTATTACCAATGTGTTGAGAAGCAATGGGAAATCAGGAGTGTACTGCTTAAGATATAAATGTTAATGTCACAGTTTGCTGGGGTATGTACATATGGGCTTATGTCAGTCATATGTCCTGATCCCCTCCTCAGAGAATCATTTTCAAGGCTCCAGTTACCAGACTCAACTAAATATTCTTTCTTAATCAAGAAAAACAAAGGGCAAAACTAAGGTAGATTGGGTTGAACACAAGAAAAAAACACTTTGTTTTTGCTCTGCATCCTACCTTTCCTGCTCAGTGCTTAAGCAGGGGCTGGTAAGAAGGAAACCACCATCCTGGACAAAGAAAATCAATTTCAAGTGAATAGTCTGAACCCAGGACAATAGAGCTTCCAAAATGAATGAGAGCTAGAAGCTAGCTGGGATTCAAGTGATCCTGGAGGCTATTTCTTGACAAATACGACCTCAATAACATACTTTGTTTCTTTATCTCTTTGTAGCATTGTTCCATTACTACAAATCTGTGTTAGTAAATAGGTGATTTTATACTTAAATCTTGAGAAGAATCAGACTCTGAGTGATGTAGTATGCAATCAAGACATTTCTGATATAAACAGGTGGCAAAGACAATGGGGTACTAGGAAATCTTAAGCGTTTTCTCTGTGACAAATTGCTCCCAGTGTATGTAGAGGGTACTGCTGTCTGCCACTGAAGAAGCAGTCATCCGTTTGCAAAGTGGTGCCATAATGTTTTTTAAAGTAAAAGAATATCTTTTGTTAACTACTGATGTCTCTTTGCATGCAGTGAGACAGTAGGAAAAAAAGATCTAAAAATTAAAAGATCCAGAGAATTTCATACTCCCATTTTGATACTGGACACGTTCTGTACAGGGGCACTTTTCTCCCCACGTTGTTAATTCCAGTAAGTGGCAGTGTCATGACTTGAGCTGCTGGAACTGTTCCACTGGCTAAAATAAGATGTTAAAGACCTTGACAACATTCCAATTGGAAAATTTGTGTTATGGATCCTTCTTTCAGTACATTACACTCAGTTTTTCTTCTCTTTGAGAAAACAAACAAATTGGTTTAACAGTTACAGCAATTCATATGCCATAAGGGTAGGAATTAGAGGTTTTAAATGTCCGGACCAAAGAAAACATAGCATACTTTCAGAAACTGTAACATATTTGTTATGCAAAACAGATTTTCGTTAAGACTCCTACTGTGGTAAGTTAGTTTCTAAGCCAATTTTATAAGAAACATTATCAAAGAAAAAAAAAAGATACAAATGTCACATGCACATTTTTGTTAGGAAATCATACTGCCTAAAAAGCTAACAATTTCTTCATGGCTCTTTGCCACCTACAGGCAAAATCTATTTTCCTCCTTACGCTCTGATTTATTTGAAGGGTAAAAAGAGAGGCGTGTTGATGTTTGCAGTCCTGCCTTGCCAAGTAAATGCTGCTGTGCAAATTCTCATCTAGTATTCCATGGTCCTTATAAGATTCAATGCCTTTGCACAGTGACACAAGCGTGAACACCTTGCTCTATCTAACATACCAAAGGACATCTCAGCAGACAAAACTAGCCCACACATCTGTGGAACCCTGCCACTGAAACAGTGACTCAGAGAATGTGGCTCCTACAGGGCTGCTGATTATCTCAATAGGACGAGCTTCTACGGGAAATTGTATGAAATCAGATATATTAATGTCAGCTTAAAACTGGGCAAAGGTAGCACAAATCTTGCACAGATCTACCTCTGCTAGCACAGGGAAGACAGAAATAATTAATGTAATGTATGTTGAAGGCTCACCACGACGTGGTAAATTAAAGTTTCTATGAAGTGAGTAACAGTAAGATTTTTTAAAGTCATTATTACAGACAGTAGTAAAAGAAAACCCTTTCCTGTTATTGACACTTCAGGTTGTCTAATGCAGAAACATAAATTACAATATGGATTACAATCCTAAATCCCACTGCCAAGAAGGCTTTTATTACTTTATTTCAAACTACTGTGGGGGGAGGAGGGGTAACACGGTTTGGAGATTTTTACACCCATGAAAATAGCCACAATGATTTTGTTCAGGTGCTGGGAAACCCAAAGGAAAACTGAAACATAAAACTGAGAACACAAATTTATAACAGAAACGTTTACCAATACTCCTCAGTAGAAAGATGATTTTTGCCAAAACAATATTTTCTTACAAGAACTTCTCTTAGCAAATAACAGTGGTATGAGCTGTGCATTGCAACGTTTTCAGCTGTAATTCAGAGAATTAACATCATTTTTTGATTTGGAAAATAAGCTTGAATGTAGATGAAAACACATGTAACAGAGCATGGAATCCACTAAAACACATAATCTGTGCTACAGATAAGTTACAAGATCATGATAACATGATTTCAAAATTATGAGAGAATGTGAATTAAAGACTCTCTGGGCAACATAAAGCTGTTTCCAGAACTGCAGTTTAGATACCTCTCTAACCATTATACAGCAATGTAAAGTGATGCTTTGAAACAGTAACTGTGAGATTAGAAATGGTCTAAGCATGGAACAGTCCTATTCAGTCTGTGAGGAAAACCATTTTCATAGAATCATAGAATGATTTGGGTTGGAACGGACCTTAAGATCATGTAGTTCCAAACCCCCTGCCATGGGTAGGGACACCTCGCACTAAACCATGTCACCCAAGGCTCTGTCCAACCTTGAGCAGTGCCAGGGGTGTAGCATTCACAACTTCCTTGGGCAACCCATTCCAGTGCCTCACCACCCTCACAGTAAAGAACTTCTTCCTTACATCTAACCTGAACTTCCCCTGTTTATGTTTGAACCTGTTACCCCTTGTCCTACCACTGCAGTCCCTAACGAAGAGTCCCTTCCCAGCATTCTTACTGGCCCCCTTCAGATACTGGAAGGCTGCTATGGGGTCTCCAAGCAGCTTCTCTTCTCCAGGCTGAACAGCCCCAACTTTCTCAGCCTGTAAAACCTAATAACTGTTCATCTTCAAACAAATGCAAGTCTTGGTAAACTTTCAGTGTGAAAACTTCATGTCAGCTACAGGTAGTTTCTACAGTTGCAGTTTCTAGTGAAAAATTACCTTCTAACCAGGGACGTGGGATGACATCAGGCCACATTGGATGCTCACTGAATTAGACTTTCTCACTTGTAAACTGTGATTTTAATAAATGTTACTATAGCTAGGGGTGAAAAGGAAAGAGAGATGGAAAAACAAGTAACACACAAACCACCCCCAACAAGCAAGATCCTTTCTACGAGCAATAAAAATAATAACTTGGAGTCATCTTTCTCTTGGCAACTGGCTCTTCTCTTCCTGTCACCATACCCCACACCCCCTGCATTGACTCACAGGCATTAGGTTTTGTGGCTGGCTGCACACGCCAGCCTAGGTTGCTGGAAGGGCTGTTTCATGAAGCCACAGCAGAGCCTGACGTTGTTGTACCCACCAGACATCCTGGCTGGATGCCTTTTCTTCTAGCTGGTGTCCGCTCACTCGTGACAGCATTTCTGCCAGTTGCTGCTTTCTTTTCAGCTTCACCATAGGATCCCAGTGCCATACACACCAGCACAGATCTCTGGACTATAAATCAGACTTCCTTAATAGACCTTCATCTTAGCCCCCTTAGCCATGAATTTCTTCTACCCAGCACTCCAAACTGCAGTTTGGTCAATCATTCAGTCTGGGCTCAGCTGTGTTGTCCTTCTCTTCAAAGCCTAATCAGTTTCCATAATTCTATCACTTCTACTACATAGCCACTTATAAAGAAACAGTGGACACTAGAATCCCACTGTTGTGGACCTGTGACTGACATGACAGACTTCCTTAGCTGAATGCAAACCCGTTAGGGCTCCTTGTGCTTCTGCTGTTGCTGCCAGTACAAGGATTTGCAATTTGCTATATACATTTTGAAGTTTTTTCTCCTTTTCTTGTATGCCAAAATACAGTTTTAGGCAAGGGGAGGAAATCAGTAATGTAGCTGAGGACAGGTATTTGCACTGGCACCCACTCTCATTAGCAGGAATTTTTAATGTTCACTTGAACACAGAATACAGTCCCAAAAGTCTGAAATATGAAGACTCCACTATACATGCACAGAATAAATGTTTTAGACTGACTGTTGGACCTTTTCATTCAGCTTATCTTGCTTTCTACCAGATGCCAGAGGAGTGGTCAGCCCTTCGGGGTTTCCAGACCCATCCACATCGTGCGGGAAGGGAACATCCTCTTCTACGTTAGGCCTTGGGCTGTAAGACTTAAATGTTCTTAGCCTTTCACATGGTGGCAAGCTTAAGCACATTACAGCTCTCTTCCTTAACAGCTAAGATTGATAGGGAATGTATCTGTGAATAAAACCACCTCAGGGAAGAATTTGTTCTTCCTCTACTAATATCCAAAATGGTTCTCAGAAAAGCAGCACAAAACAGAACATTTCCAATAAATGATACTTAAGTAATTCCAGTGAATGACCCAAAAAAAAGTACACACAGAGGAACAAGCACTTAGTCTGTTCCAGACTGGTACTAAAGATAATTGTTTGGCCAGGGTCACTGTGCAAAACCCATTTAAAGTTAACTTGATTGCTGTTTTTAGTTCGGATGAGCAAGGGCACCAAACCACTTCTGAGATCAGAACTGGCAATGATACCAGCTATCCAGGGGTGACTGTTTAGTCAGCACAGCAAGGGGCTTCACAGGTTATCAGACGTTTTAATAAGGAAACATTGCAATAACTACTTGTTTGTGTTTATACTAAGACAGAAACGATATTCCACACATTCCAGCAGCTCCATTATCCTGCTTTGCATATGTCTCACGCTGTCTCAAGAGTTTGTTTATGTAGCAGTTCATCTGAGTTCAGCTGCACAGCTAATACAGAACTGGAATGTACTATTGGCAATAGAATAAACAAATTTTTCTAATGAATGCACTTAGTTTATGTTGTATATACAGTTCTCCTCCATTGACTATTATAACTGTAGTCCTGGGCCTATCCTGGGCTCAATTCCCAAAAACCATAGAACTGGTACAACATTTTCAGCATATTTGCAATAAGAAATAACAGCCAAGAAGGAAACAATGGCAATTTCTCCAGAACCCCCTGGTTTACCAGTTACTGCTCTTCTAAGCCAGCTGTAGATCACAGTTAATAAACACTTCTTGTAGTTTTCCATGAGCTGTCTCTGTCTCTAGGCACTGATTTGCACTACAGGTTCTAAACATTGCTGCTCCCACTCCTCATACCATTACATTGTTTTTCCACATGAACTACATCCCCAAATATCACAAGCAACAACAAGCACAAGCTTTTCATATGTGTGACACTGATAATTAGAAGCACAGAAGACATGTTCTTGTGTTCATATATCAAAACTACCCCTGCTCCTGCATCTTTCTCAAAACGCACCGGTGTCTCAGTGGTCCACTCAGCCAATACACACAGGGTGCTCCTTAGCTGATAGACCTTGAACTCAAGCACATCTCCCACTTACAGATCATCCAGTTCCAACCCCCCTGCCATGGGCAGGGACATCACACACTAGACCAGGTTGCTCCAAGCCCCATCCGGCCTGGTCTTGAACACTGCCAGGGATGGGGCAGCCACAGCTTTACCTGTGTAAACACACTTACATTCCTTGTGTCATGCTGAGTGACCCTTGTTGCTGTTTTGTAGCTGTAAACGTCCACAGCAGAAGCGAGTGTAAGCTCAGTTCACCAGCACTGAGGCCATGTTTCTCCAGCACACACCTTTTGGCCTTTAGGTGTGATGTGGCGAAGGCTCGTGCCAGGCACCATTCCCGGCTGCCCGTTGCTACTGTGGCCCTTCGCACTGTGTTGCTTTCGTGGTGGCCGACACGCTACCTCATCGGCAGCTTACCAACGGAATTACGCCCTTTCTTCCTCATGTCACGCGTCTGAAGTTGTTCCCAAACATCACCCGCTGCCCAGCCTGCGCCACAGTGTCGGGGTGACAGC
>NW_009916626.1:0-9881 GCF_000696875.1 Nestor notabilis | reverse complement strand
AATAATATATACTAAATAGGGGTAAAAGTCTCTATGTATAGAAATCAGGAAGATTTCAATACTATGAACAAATCTGTAAACAAAAGACAATGGGCAAGGCTGGCTACAGCAGCAAGCCAAGCTATGCAGTAATATATTCTACATTAGGAAGAAAACTGCTCTGGCTTGTGTATGCAACTCCAATTCAAAATTAATTGTAAACTGAGTCAACGCTGAGTCCTAGACTAGCACTCACAGAATGACTGACAATAAACTTAGTACCAAGTAGTGATTTTTTTACCCAAAGATTTCTTGTTTGCCAAATATAAATGTAAAAACTGAATACCACTTGTGGCACTTCTGAACACTTCTGGATTTTATGCCTTTCTAGTTTCAGAGTTGATTTAGTAAACAGCACATGATTCTTAATGAACTTGTCAATCATTTTGATGTATTTTTAAAAAGATCTTTTTCACCAAGTTTATTTAACTTTTATTTTTTAACTCCATCATGTAACTAAATGATTAAGCAGTATGGATTAGTTGTGACCCCAGCAGACTAGGGTCACAGCAATCACCTTCTGTGCTTCAGTTTCACTGACTGCAAAGTGAAGTTAATAACAATGATGTCTTCTGCAAAGTGCTTTGATGAGAATTGCTGTTTATATGGGAATTAGTTCTTAATCATCATCTAAACAAAAGCATGAGTTAGGTGTACTGATGAGCAGAGACAGAACACAGAGTTCACCAAAATTACAACAATTCCTGGTTTGCAGAAAATAGGGGAAATTAGTATCAGGGAAGGCATTTTTATTCACACTCTAATGCCTGCATTTCTGTGCAGTTACTTAGATTGCAAGAGTTCATTGATTCACACTGGCTTTTTGCAACAACTATCAACACCCTGACTTCTTTGTCAAGAAGAATCTGATGTTCATGGTAGAAGTTTTTTCCCCAGCTCACCACAGGGAGGTGGGTCACTCACAGGCAGTCAAGATGGCCAGCGCAATCAGGACCAGGCTGGCTGGGCCCACAGGTGCCAGACCCTGTGCCCCCAGAGCACGGTGAGGTCAGGGCTTTATCAATGAGAGACTGGCTCATTTTCCATTTCATTCCTTCTTCAGGGTTGAAAGGGCAAAGGGAAGACTGTCATTGTATGGCAATCTTAATAAAGACAACTAATTCTTTAATCTTTCTATTTGTACCTTTGCTTTTTCAGAACTGAGTATCAGATGATCCCTTCTTTACTGATCACCCCCTGTAGCTGTTTTTCCAATGATTACAGCTACATGAAACTGATACATCACCATAACTGTAAATAAATATTCTAAACCCTGTCATGCTCATAAATGTCATAGCTAGGGCACTGCCATAGAACACATTGACAGTGTTCTAGTTATCTGCAGTGACAGACCACTATCATTCTGAATTCATGTGACAGGTGAGCTTTGCTAGAAATGCCTGTGACTCTATTAAGCTAGGTTGTTAATCAGGGATGGAGATAGTGTTCCTATTACTCTGATTAGTGTTAATAATGCCTGCAGTAGTCCAATAGTATAATTTCAGCACTACCTCTTTACATGTTCAGCTCTAGATAATTTATGGATAGTACCAAGTGATATATCCCATAGCTATGAACTCAATAACTACCCGTAGAAAGTTTCTTAGCAACATATATGAAGCAATTTCATAGTATAGGGTGATTTAAGACAGAACCTTCATTAAAGTCTGCTGCTTTACGACTAGAGCCCTTTTTTGCAATCAATACACTTCCACCTAAAAGCAGCCTCACACAAGAGTCTGAGTTATTTATAACTTACTAGCTTTTTTTCTGTCCCTGATCAACAAAATCTAAGTCACAGTTATGTATTCCAATGCAACAGAGTCTGATATGCTCTTGCATACTCCTTTCTGCTCTGCACCAGCCTTAGGATTCCCTGGGCCTGGCCCAGTTATCTTCTCTCTTGGGAATAGTTTACTAGGCGAAGACCACCAGAGAAGAGCTCACTAACATTTTTCCCCCTCCTCCCCAGAGCACTGTTTGTCAGATTCAACCCCAAACAAACTTCCTGTACTGGAGGGAGCAGGAAGCTGTCATTAAGACTAGGAATAAGAAAGCCTCAGATACCCAGCAAGGGTAATCTTACAGCCCTTTTGTGTGGGAGAATGAAAACTATATGGTTGTCGCCAAAGAGAAGTAACTGCTTGGCTGGAGAAGAAAGAGTTAAAGAAGAAACAAAGTACAATCAAGCAGAGCAACCCAGCTGGCTGAGGAGGAGAGAGCATAAAGATAAGAGACTGGTTACTCTGGGACTGGCTGTGAGAAAGCAAGCAGTGTTAAAAAACAAACTGTAAGTCAGGAACTAAACATGATAGGCTACAAATAGAATGGTATAAAAGCTAGAGCAATAGGCTAAAAATAACTGTTGTTAGAATGGTATAAAAAGTTAGAGCAGTAGGCAATAAAGCGATTCACTGCATGAAGATGCTCTGGGTCCGTGCCTTCATCCCCTAACTTTCATGCTAAAAGAAAAGTTCAAAAGAATTCTCTTGGGCTCTGACTGGCTTTTTTGTCTACAGTTGAAAAGTAGGGCTGGCACCACTTTACCTTGTAACCTTTAAAACTCTCCCAAGTGCTACATTTATATCTGCACATGAGCCATTACCTCTTCTTTATACCCTGTGATGAAAATCGCCTATGCAGCTAATGTTTTATCATTACCAGAGATAGTTAATTTAACCTAAAGACGTTTACACAAAGTACCTACTTAGTTCGAGCTTCCCTTCATTTCCTAGATCAAAACTCACCTTCCAAATGCAGAGGAAAGTTCATGTAAGCCTCAAGGAGACATTGCTGTGACCTTAGCACCTATCTGAACTGCTCATTTAAGTCTGGCTACAGCAGACTTCTTGAAGTGCCGAGGCAGCAGTAGCCCACCTTTAGCTGCTGTCTTTCCCAAGCATTTCTCAGACTAAGCCATGCTACAGCCTGCACATGGACCTTGCTGTAAAACCAGAAAAGGCAGGAAGCAATTGGCTTACTGAACATATGGCAGTTAAGTGATTAGCTCTAGGTCCCAGCATGTTACAGAAGGGGACTGTGTTGCACACAGCATCGTGCTACTAGATAAGCTAAGATCTGCTAAGCTAAAAAGATCAGTCGATGCCAGTTAAGCAAGGTCTTTTCTGACAGCCTTTAAATGTTTGTCATGTAAAAGCTCTTCAACATTGAAAGGAATGATGAAAGTTAAGAACCTATGTAACCTTTGGAATGACATTAAAAATTCATGAGGCATATAGGTAGGTGAAAGAACATTATAAGAGCTGCTCTTGAGCACTGCAAAAATCAGATTTTTCAGGATACGCTTTTTAAATCCCAGTTCTTGGAAAAAAAAGGTGGATTTATCAATTGATGCAAAGAATGGCTCTAAGTAGCACACGAAATTATGGAAGAAAAGAATAGGTAAAGAAGCCTCCAAATTACTTTAACCACGAATGTAATAATTTAACTAAGACTGTGTCATGTTTTTGGGTGGGGGAGTGTTAAAAGAGTCTAGTAACAATTATTAGGAAAAACTAATCCTGACAGGACCTTTTCTACCATATGGGCAAAACAGGTGTTTGCCAAGGGTAGCAAACAATATGGGGCAAGAAAATCTTTAATGGCTTTTGCAAACATGACTGACTGTGGGCCAGGCGGATCAGCAAAGCATTTCAATATACCAATGGCAGCAAAAACCCCTGGGCTAACAAAATACAGTCTTTCTAAACTGAAATATAATACTGCATTATGTCCATACCTAGCACTTCAGTTTTTGCTGTCATGATGAGTCAAAGTGTCAAAATGCCGGTTTAAAACGGGGTCATGAACGTTTCAGTTACACGAATCCCAAACATGACAACTGCATCATATCAAAAGAAGCCTAAATAATATAAGTTCCATGCAAAAGCCATGCAGACAAATATCAAGCATTATGTTTTCTAATGCAGTAAGTATTCTTTGTCTATAGCAAAAATTATATTCCTCTTCAAGACAGACTTTTTACTACATTTCCATAGTTGGCTAAACATGCAGTAATGCAATTTATTGACTCTGCAAAACTATTTTTACGTCTTCTTTATCTTTTTTCTGCTTTTAATATGACATATATGTACTAATGTTAAAAAATACCAATGCAGTGTCATACCATGCTCTCTGTAGTGAATCAGCGGCTTTTTCAATCTTCAGAAAAGTGTGTTTTATAACCAGTAGTATACAGACTATAAGTCACTCAGGGAACACATCTTATTAATCTTGCAGTGCCCTGGTGGAAAACTGCCATGACAATGGAAGTTTTCAGTGACATGATTTAACTGTTTTACGCAGTAGGGTTGTGCCTTTGTTTCCCAGTCAGTGATTGGAAGGAACAGCATCTTCACCAATCTCAACCAAATAAAAAATGACTGAATTCCACGTATCTGAGTTCAGTACTTCTTATAGCTCTGTGTCTCTTATTCCCTTCCGTCCTGTCTCTACTGACACCATCTGCTCCTTCCTGTATTATTTGGCATATCCTGTTGATTTCAATACTTGTTTTCCATTCCTCTCAGCTCTATAGTTCACTCACAACAGTAATTTTAGGCTGTCTGCCATTGTTTCTCACTAGCCATCTCTGAACCAGTCTTGACAACTTTGGTAGACCCTTTCCCACTTTTGCTTTCATGATTCATAGAGCCAACTGGGTGGAACCTGGGTTCTTGCTTATACTAGCAAAGATAATTTAAGAGCTAAGCTATTGGGGAACTGGATGACGTGCTTCATTTATCTGCTCTTTTAACAAAAAAACTTTGTGTTCTTATTTCCACACCTAACTCATACAACATAATTGACTTGGCAGTTAGAGGCAGATTTGGCTCTAGCTATCTTTTGCAAAATAAGAGTACGAAGTTAATTCCATTGAAAAAGAAAGGCCTTCCATCATATAAAAGTGACTGGAGAATAGCAACCTCTCTCTTAATTAAACACTTCTAAAATGATTTAACACAGATAGAATGAAATTAATAATGACATACAAGTAATTTCTTTCCATATGTAGAGAAGCCTTATCTCCCCAGTCAAGAATCTCTATATTAGTTATTTCCTGACCCAGAAAGTAATAAGCTATTTATTTCTTGTTGAAATGTGGCCTAGTATGCCTGAAAAGAAGAAGGATAGAATTTCATGTAGCTGCTAATAATTGCCATTTCTGCACAGCTCCTGTGCAGAAAAAAAAAACATAAACCCCAAAAAACGCAAAAAACCCCTTCCCTTCCCTGCCCCCCCAAAATACTGCTTGTCCTTTACAGCTACTTCTCTCCTGCACTTACAAAAGCTGCATGTAATTTTATTTCAAAACATATGGGAATGGACAAAAATAAAATGTTCCCTCATTCTTATTTCTTTTCTATCATCTCACAGAAACCTATCTACCCACTGAAATCTCATTCCTGCCTTGATTTAGATACCATTTAGCAGCTTCTTGCAGAATTTCTCACTATTCTCTGTGAGCAGCAAAATTAGGGTAACAGAATGAAAGGCAAAGCTGAATTTAAGCCATTTCATAAAGGATCTTCCACAGACACAGGAGGCAGGAAAGGGCAGTGACACAACTATTGAGTCACTCAGTAAGTAAGATAGTTTCTGATTCAAGAAAACAATATAAAACATTTAAACCACTTACTGAGGTCCAGATGGGACTCACTGACTGTGGAGATTGGTGACAGTGAAACTAGGTAGACAAAGATGACCTGCAAATGTGCTTTCAAAGGCAAACAACTGCTTGAGGTTAAAAACAACACAAAACCCCAAGCACACAACCAAACAGAAGCTTTCCCCACACACACATATATCATCCAACTTAGTACAAATTAGACAAAGCTTACCTGTGGAGCTTTCTCCTGCTTCTGTCCTTTACCTGCTATTGGCTGGCTTAAGGAAAGTGTGATGATCAACGGGATGCTACACAGTACTTTCTATCTAGAAAATATTTATTTTACAACATGTCTAGAGGAGGAAGATCACTTCTGAAGGGTTGAATATACCTGAAACAGACAGATTGCTCCCATTTAATAATTTCTGACACATCACTAAGTCAATAATCTGGATTGTTAGATTAAACCAAAAGGAAGTTAATTTTATGAAATCTAAATTTATTCTACAATCAGTGTCTTGGAATGCAGGATTAATGGCATGTAGATGGTACAGGCAAGAGTTGCCAGAATACCCATTTTGGCAATGAGTACTCCCTTTCCCTCCTTGGAGAAAAGTATTTTAGAGTCTGCTTGTGCATCTTCTATTTAAGAGTTGTCATATAGACACAGTGGTAGTAGACGATGTGCATTGTAATGCAGGACTCCTTTCTTCCATCAGGGTCCCATTCCCTACCCTATAAAGTCAGGAGTCTTGGTTCTGTTCTCTTTTATTCTGAGAAACTCTGTACTGCTGGCGTACACTGAAACACCTTGACCATGCAAATGAAAAACCACCCTATTCAGTATCTCGTATTGCATGGTTAGAGTATCTCTTCCTCCACCACTCTGTATAATTTCAGGTGAAAATGGCTACAACTGGTGGCCTGTCCATGGAGCACAATCCAAGCATTCCCAGCTGTTATCAGGAGAAATGGTGAAATTTAAATAACTCTTCAATCTCTAAATGGGGAGCGGGAGATAAGAATTTATACCCTGGATTTTAAGAAATAACATAACCAGTCAGTGTAAAATCCTCCTAAGAGTTCTAGTGTGTGGTTACTTTGTGCAACAAGGCTGACTGTTTAGTTTTCTCCAAAGCCCATGAGAATGTTCTCACTGAATATCCTACCGGGTCGCATTGAAATGAAGATTCAGACGGGCCAAGTGTGCTATGTTAATCTATAACAGCAGTGTTCTGTACTTCAAATATAAATTAATCTCAGGGTAGACACCTTCAGCTATTCCAGAAAGAAAATACCCCAATTAATTATAGAGCTCCAAGAAGGAGCAATGTAGCAAAGTTAAAAAAAAAAAAAAAAAAAAAAAAAAAAAAAAAAATAAAAAGACCCAAAAAAGAGAAATGTAGGAAAAATAAAAAAAAAAAAAAAAAAAAAAGAAAAAGAAAGAAAATGAACAAGAAAAAGAAAAAGAAAAAAAGAAAAAGAAAAAGAAAAGGAAGAAAAGACCCTTTGCTTTATTTCTTCCTACTAGCAGAGAATAACTCCTTCATATATAACTTGAGCTGTGACAAATTTTATTTTGTGTCCCGTTAATAGGTACAAGCTCCAATCAAATACCAACATCATGCTGTGTTGACACTGCTCTAACAAGCAATACTCTTTCTTAAATAGCTAGGTCAGAGAAACTAGATCAGAGTTTTCTTTTCCCCAGCCTCCATCTTGTACCACTCTGAAAAGCCCCTTTCTCCTATGTGAGAGCTCTTTTACTGGAGATTCAGCCTAGTGAGAAGTATCCCAGGGTTGAAAGGCCGTGGGAACGTTAACGATCAGCTGAAAGGAACAGAACGCACACACAAAAAGAGGCCTTGAAGGCAGGACCAGGTGATGAAGAGTGCTGCACTGTGTTAAAAGAGATAGGAGCACTGCTCTCTCCACCGAAGGTATCTGTTTTGGTGGTGGAAGCTCCTGTCTTTTGGTGCTGGCTTCAGAAAGGGGGCACCACAATAGAAAATACCTAGGAATAATTAATTCAGGTCAGTGGTTTCTGGCAGTCACGAGCTCACCCTGCTCTGTAGTTTACATTCTCTGAAGCCACGTGTGTAGCACAGTTCTGACCAGAACTCAAGGCAGTAGGTTTTGTCCTCAAATTTATTCAAGAATGTTTTCTGCTTCTCCAATTGTCAAAACACAGCGCAAATACTATCCCACTCAAGAAAGGTTCTCTAAATTAACTTGCTAGTAAATAGTTATCATGTACCCAAGTGTTGCTGGCATGTTTATGCTAAAGTTGATGATAAATAATACCTGACTGATTGTTTAGAAAGACTGGCTTTGTTGTTTGTGGCATTCCCAGCTACATCCCATCTTAACACCTGCATCTGATTAATACAGTTGTGATAACTTCTGCTTACTGCTGTCATTTCTATAATTGACTGTTTACTCAAGAGCAATTGATTGATTATTTTATTCATATCCAATTCTCCTTCCTTCATAGCTGTGAGTAATATTTGGAAAGATCCAAATAAATCAATGTCATATAAACGACTCCTATTACTATTGGCTAAGCATGCCTGATTTCAGTTAATTCATAATTAACATTTCCATCTGACTGGATCATAACAGTGTGTACTGGAATATCTGAATTGCAGGTAATCAAGGGAGTTGCTGTTTAACCAGAAAGTCTCAGCTATGGGTAAAGTAGGTACAAGAAGATTTTATGAGATATGATAATATGCTCAGTTCTTACTACTCAGTATCACACAGGCCAGACAGTAAATATTCTTCAGCCTTTGGAAGATCACATTTTCTTATTTATTTTTTTAAATAATACCGCATGTGTAAATTTAGTGTTTGAATCACTGTGAAAAAATTATAGAGAAGGTACCCAGAAATCAAGGTAGGAAATGGTTTCTTTCCATGATGTTTCTCTCTTTTCTTGAGTATCAGTGAATACTAAGTAAAGAGCGAGTAAATCAAATGGAAGAACAGTAGAAGAACAATGGAACTTCTCATGAAAGATTTCTGGTAAGAATCACATGTGTATAGAGTACTTTGGTATAGTAGGAAATTGTTAAGACAGAAATCATGTATTCTAGGATATTAACGGAATAATTGTCAATATGAGTATCATGAGGAATAAGGTTTCTGTTTACACAAGAAACATGATCAGATGAATGTGTAATTTCTGTGCCCTTGCTGAGATACTAGAGCACTTTTCAATTAATGTAATCAATACATGGCAGGAAATGGCAACCCTTTAAAAATCTTTATTCAGAGGTTAGATATACCAAATGAGCTTTACAGGAAATGGTACTCATCTAGTATTTTCAAAAGATGTGTAGATGTGGTTTAGTGGTTAACTTGACTCAATGATCTTAAAGGTCTTTTCTAATATAAAAGATTCTGATTCTAATCCATGTGAAGCACTAATTCTAGAACATAGTGTTATGACTTACTTCATTACAACTACAGGAATAAATTAACATAATGTCATCACAACTCATCCTTCCCTGTTTTCATTGAAATTTCAAATTATTAATTGACTCATGTGCAGTAGATGGCACACATAATCCTCCATAGACTGGAAGCACCAGTTTTTCAAAGAGAAGCTGTACCCCAAGCTGCCCAATGGCCCTTGTCTCTCTAGCACGTAATTAAAAGGCTTTCCATCTTGGCAATTAGCCAGCAGAAAAGAAGACAGAATGCTACACTTGTAAAATAAGGAACGAAGCTCATACTTTAAAGAAGGAATGATAATATTTTACAATTCCATAATGTCTTTTATTCAGGGATTTGAAATAAATTAATAAGTATTAATTACTAGGACCTTGGAAATACTTGTGCTACCCATTATAAAAGAGGAGAAAAAGGAATTCACTACCTCAGTTTCCACAGGATCTTTCTTTTTTTGGAAGCCTCAGCACTGTTGTTGTTGGTTTTGGATGCCTCAATACTGTTGTTGTTGTTATTATTATTATTATTATTGTTGTTATTGTTGTTGTTGTTATTATTATTATGTTGGAGGAACTGTTGAGCATTTCTGGTCCCACTAAACCAAGAATTTTTTATGCTTAGCATCACTGAAAGTCAGACTTCAAATGTGTCTTGTGTGAGAACCAAAATTCCTGCACAATTCTCGCACTGTTTAAGAGACAGAAATTTGAAAATTAACCTGATGCCAGGCAAAACCTAGCTGATAATACCAGGCCCAGGATAGTGTTATGGGCAGTGGCGT
>NW_009916625.1:0-2152 GCF_000696875.1 Nestor notabilis | reverse complement strand
CGGCGAGGAATGAACCGGGGGTTCGGCCGACCCTCACTCTGAAATTTTTCAACCTTATCTGACTGGAAAATACTGATCTCCTGGGGGAAAAAGATTAACGAGAGCCTTATTAAAGAGCAATTCGTCAGCTTGCTGTGCTGGTAAGATAGCGCTGGCAGCCAGTCAGCGCTCAGGCACATGAAATGCAGGAAGGAAAACAAACGCACAATCAGATCGCAACGTTATAGCAAGAGATTCATTTGCCGATAACAAGCTGTCTTCCTTCTCCGGATTTCTCAGTAGCGCCTTCGCTTTCGGAGACAGTCAAATCTTCAGTTTGTGATGGACAGAATTGTTCAGCGTAGCCTTTGCCCCTTAGGAATAGGAATTATTACCCATTTTCCTCAGCTACCTCTTTTTGGGGGGTTGGGAAATTAGTTCGTGGGAGAAACGGTCCTTTTTTCAAAGCAAAGATATATTTAAATCTCTTGCCCTACTTGCCTGAGTCGAAGCTCATTCTCTAAACGTTTTGTTACCTGGAAGTTTGGACTGGAAAAGAACCGGGCTGAGAATGTTTAGTCTTTTGTCTATTAGCGATTTCATTGGTACCCGCAGGCGACATTAACGAGTAATCGCTTGGTTCTATAAATAGCTCCTGATCTGGGTTTAATGGACCGTTTCCCTACCAGCCCCGTTAGTGGCTGGAGCGATGGGCTTTTTCATCATCGTTTTAATTTAGCCCGGCAAGCAGAACTGATAAAGTAACGCACCGTTAGGCTTGTTCCGTGTTGCTAGACTACCAGGGTTATGGAGGGACAGCGCGGTTTCACCCGGTGGGCTCAAATACACTGCAAATGAAATATCCCACCATTTTGGATCTGAGACAGGCAAGAGAGTGAGAATGTAGTAGAGGCTGTGTGATGGGAGTTCAAAATAAGCAGGGCTGCTGTGGGTTTGGCTCTGGTTTCATTTTCTGGCTTTCCTCTCCCCCCACCCCCATTTTGCACCAAGAGTACACCCTGATTAGTGATTGTGTATTGGGAATAATCACATTCAGTCGCGACTACTGGTTTCGCTCGTCTGAGCCCTCCCACTTGAATCTGTAACTCCTTCACAAAGACAGAGAGAGGAGGTTGCCTTTGGTGAACAGACCGAGACAAGTATTAAGGTTGCCAGGAATCCTAATTAAACATGCTGAACCAGTTGACGTTTGATTATTACAGATGATATCCTCTCGTCCTTACTTTTCACGAAGCATCACTCCGGATCTTAAATATGGTGCAGCCACAAAGCTATAGTAAATCAGGCGCCTCGGAATTGTTCTTTCTGTGTGTATCACGCAGCAATCGATTTATTTTGAACGCAAACTTTGAATAAGGGTTGAGCTCAGCGACAAGGCAGGTCTTGAACAATGAGTCCGTTCTTCCACCTGTGTTGTATATTAAGGGGTTGACATTTTCAGTAATTACGTATCCAAGATGTATGTTAATTCTTCTCGAACAACTGATCGATTTAAGGATTAGCTCTTTTCCTTTCTGGTTGAAGGCCATCGCGTTTTGAACGCAAACTTTGAATAAGGGTTGAGCTCAGCGACAAGGCAGGTCTTGAACAATGAGTCCGTTCTTCCACCTGTGTTGTATATTAAGGGGTTGACATTTTCAGTAATTACGTATCCAAGATGTATGTTAATTCTTCTCGAACAACTGATCGATTTAAGGATTAGCTCTTTTCCTTTCTGGTTGAAGGCCATCGCGTAGAAAGACCCCAGCCGCTGCCACACCCCCATGATCTTCATCTCTGCACATATCCGCTTAAAAGAAAAGGAAACATATTTTAAAGCGGTTTAATGAACTGTCACGGCGCGCAAAGTACGGGCAGGTTTCCCCCTGTGCCCGGAGTTGCTCGCTACACCTTTCATTCCCACCCCGACAACTATTGCTGCTCCTGGGACCGATTCTGCTGGCATTTGCTCGGCGCCAGTGGAAATACTGGACGTAGTAAAATTGCTCAGGTGCGTCTTCAGCTGCTCGGCCCGGTCCAGCGAGGAAGGCAGGAAGCGGGATTTCAAAAGCAGCCATGTGGGTTAGAAATTCGGGCTCGTCTCCGGAGTCAGTCGGATTTACGCCGTGGAGGGCACTGGGATCTCCTGCAGCGCCACCGACGCGCACCGAGG
>NW_009916624.1:0-32512 GCF_000696875.1 Nestor notabilis | reverse complement strand
CATGCAGTTGAGCTGTGGGTCTCCTGGCCCTGATATTTCAGCATTTGTCATGATTAGAGCAACTAAGTTCTTTACAAAGACCAGAGAAACCAATTTTCATGGCAAGAATCCCTTTTGATATGCTTGTGGGGGCTGCATGTTTTCACAACAGAGCTGGCCAGGTGTGCCAGCAGTGAGATGCTGATCAATATCTGTCATGTTCCCAGCTTGTTTAGCTAGTTTACAAACAGTATTTGTACCTGTTAGGTTGGGATTAACTGCTATTTCAGTAATTTGGAGATTTTGAGAGGTCACCAAAGTGCTCTGAGACCTACAACCCCATTTGATTCTTGAGTCCCACCCTCCAAAACCAAGAGCTCTACCAGTTCTGTATCTTAGCAGCGTGGCAAACCTGCTGCAGGAGTGCTGCTCAGCAGCTACGCAACACTTTCTAGAACTAACTTAGAATCATAGAATGATTTGGGTTGGAAAGGACCTTAAGATCATCCAGTTCTAACCCCCCTGCCATGGGCAGGGACATCACACACTAAACCATGTCACCCAAGGCTCTGTCCAGCCTGGCCTTGAACGCCGCAAGGGTTGAAGCATTTAGCACTTTTTTGGGCAACCTGTTCCAGTGCCTCACCACCCTCACTCGAAAGAACTTCTGCCATATATCCCCTGTTTAAGTTTAAAGCCATTACCCCTTGTCCTACCACTACAGTCCCTGATGAAGAGTCCCTCCCCAGCATCCTTGTAGGCCCCCTTCAGATACTGGAAGGCTGCTCTGAGGTCTCCACGCAGCCTTCTCTTCTCCAGGCTGAGCAGCCCCAACTTTCTCAGCCTGTCAAAATTCTGTTGACCTCTCAAAATTCCTCAAGTAGCAGTTAATCCCAAAACTTGCATTGTCACAAATTAAGCCAATTTTCAGAGACAGCCTGGGACTCTTAGTATACTGCTAAATAATCTCTGCTGCAGAAAGCGATCCTTGGCCCCCAGACCAGTGGTGCAGAGTGGCTTACATCTACACTACTGCAATGCAGCAGACCTGCAGCAGGCTGGCTGCATCCACACTGCATGGAAGTGGCCTTGGCCATTGTTGGATCCTAGGACAGGATATTATTTATGTTTTAGTTCAAATTTAGATATTATTATTTATGTTTTAGTTCAAAGCACCTGAAATGTGGCCTACATTGCAGCTTTTCAGACTGGTGATTTTCTAACATGATGCAGATGGTCTGCAATACTGCTCAGTGGTTTGAAGGCTGCTGAGATAGTGTTTAGAGGACTGAGGCAGTAGCAGAGGAAAGAGAGTCAAACCTGGTGTAGTCTTAGCCGTGCTGCCTGTCCTCTGGAATTTCTTGCCAGAACTGCATCCAAGTTCAGACATCCAAGAGACAGCTTAGCTAAAGCACTCCAAAATAGTGCCACAGAATGACCTAACAGCTAAGCAGTGCAGAAGATTGGGCTCTGGTGCTTACGTTCAGTCCTTCACTCCTTCACTGAGCAATGTTGGCATAACCTTAAAACCTGTTTTCATGATGCCACAAATCATGATGCTCAATCAGATAAAACCCTGGAAGAAGCCTCTCTGCTGTTAAAGAAGTTGTGTAGATTCCCTTTCTCAGCTCTGGAAAACTGATTCAATTGCTTCAAACTAAGCAGGATTTTCTTCTGAATTGGAAGGTTTAGCCTGAACATTTTAGTCTGTTGTATGAAATGAGGAGTGATCTGAAACACTGCAATAAAAGGAAGGACTTGAGGGGCATTTAATTGCGGCCACTGGGGAACAGGAGTGGCTACCACCACTTGAAAGCACAAACCTGCCCTATACCCACCATACAAACCACTATACAAACTAAATGCTGTGACTGTGTGACTTCCAGGCAGGTAGCAGAAGCTGCACGTTAGTATTTCATTTTCTCCCTGTGCAGTGCAGGAGTGCCTCCCCACTCCCGACTCTGCTCCGCATCCCATCTTCTGGTGGGCCGTTTTCCATACAAAGGAAGGGAGTTGCATTGAGCTCTGAAAATATCCCTGGGTCTCAACAACTACGAAAGGTGTGTTACCGAATACACTTGGCCTGCCCAGCCAGAGAGACCACATTTCAGATAGTTTCACAAGCTGTAAGGTCTCAAAGCTTGCCAATGTTAGCACATAATCTTTGCTTTGCGTTTGGAAGTGGTTCCCTTGCTTTGGAAGAAAGGGGGAGTTAAGAAGAGAGGCCTCTTTTCGTAGGACTGGGGTTTAGTCTGATTTTTTTAAGTCTCAAATAGTGTTTTTGGTTAAGAACAAAACACAGCAAATGTGGTTTGTTTAATACTGTTGTCAAGTTTTCCTCCTTTGGGTTTCTGTAAAGAGGCACAGAAAGGATTGCAGAGGTGTGGACACAAGGGTAAACAATAACTGGTCACACTCTGAGGGTCTGGATGGGTATCTGGAAGGTAATGCTTCACCTGGGCTGTGTTCAGGCCCCCTGGTTGTGCCCACCCAGAAGGCTCAATAAAAACCTTTCTTTTTTTTTAATCCCTCCCCCCCCCCCTTTTTTTTTACCCCTTTTCCATTGTTTTGTTGAGAGGAGGCTTCCTGAATTCAGCTGTATAGACTTTTAATGAGGAACCTATTTACAAGCCTCCTTTCTGCACTGGCAAATAGTATGGATGAGAGGGAGTTCCTCATGCCCTGTGCACCACTGCCGCCCTCTCCTCCTCCCGTCTCAATGGGACCCCACTGAGGCAGCAAGAGCTTGACCTGAACTCACTAGCAAAGGAATGACGTGGGTGGACACTGTATTTCTGGACCTTGTTGTATCAGCAACCAAAAAAATGGGGACCTTGTGGTGAAACTGGCTGTGTGTACTGTCTGCTCCGGCTGATGGGAGATTTCTCAGGCCCGAAAGTAAACAGCTCTTCCTACACACCGAGGCCTGCGCTGTTGTGACATAGTGATAAAAGAGCGTTTACAGCCTACAACGTCCTTTCTGTCACTGCTTTTGAAAGGTGTAGTGAGTCCAAAAAGTGTTGTGAGCACCACAAAAGTGATGGGTTTGGATCTGGCGTGTCATGCTTTACAAGGAGAGAGCCCAGTGTCTGTCTGGATAGGGCATAACTGCACTCACTCCTGCTTCCTCCTCCGCCTGCCCCTCTGGTGGTTGGGGTTTTTCTCCAAACACAGAAACTCTGATTAATTTCTCCATACAAAGAAAAGACACTTTTTTGAAATAATATTTATGGCATGTTGATATTCTTTAGCCTTGGCGTATTCCAGAAAAGTGGATTGAGAACTAGAACTGAAGGGACAAAGCCCCAAACCTGGATCAAAATAATTAACAAAAGTGATTAAAAATGGTGAAGTTATAGTGTGACATTACATGTTCTTTAAAACCCAGATGACTTCATACTATGCAAGAAAATATGGCAAAAGAAGTTCCTAATTAATAATCCAGTTCTTCATATGGTATTCCAGTAAATGCTGAAAACCAGAATTATTGCTCAAGGTTATTCAATCAGGTATTTTTTGTGAAAATATTCCTGAGTTAACTTCTATAGACAACTCTGGTCAGAATTTATCCCATAGACAGTTAGCTAAGACTTTAGTAAACTTTAATTGCTAAACTTTTGCTTTAATAGAAAGAAGTTCACAAGCTGTACTGGTGACAGTTTAGTCTTCTGTCTCTGTCAGACTTGAAAGATATTGGTACTGCTACAATGAAGATGAAAAGTGGACATTACACATGTTGTGAAGAGACAGGATACACAGAAGAATAAACAAGCATCAATTAGCATCTGTCACAAGTGGGTTTCATGTCTCGGACTTTGTTCCATTTTAGTGTTCACATACAGGCCATGTGCGAGACCACATACGCATGACTGCAAGCAGTGTTCATCTTTCATGTTTCCAGTGCCTAAAAGGTACCAGAAAAAGAAGAACAAAACATTCACATTTGTCTTTAAGTTCACTTGGAAAGTGAAAGAAAAATGCCCATTTCAAGTCTGTAGCATTGCTCCCTGTTCCAGTGATTTCCAGTCAACTGCCTTGTAGGCCCATTTGCAGCTCCATAAAATATAGTTACTACAATTTGCTTCCCAATATTACACCTGCTATTTCTCTACAGTAACTAATAAAAGGTAAAAGAGCAATAACCATTTGAACAAGCAGCCTTGAAATGCCAAATTTTGGTTGCAATGCCGTTCAAGGTTTGTGTAAACATCTTCATCTGGAAACTTGAATTCAAACATCAGTTAATTCAGCGTGTTGGAAGAGATAGTTTATTTGTGTGCGTCTCAAAACCACTGCATAGTTTGGCGTGGGAAAGGAACAGCAGCAAACTGGTGGGTCAGGAGTGAGGTCAGCTAGCAAAATGGTGAAGGAAGCTTGCACAATACCTGCCTACAGTTGATTTTGCTCTAGCTGATGCTAATGTCCCTTGCCACCAGGAGCTCTGAAGTCACCCACAATTCAAACAACGTTAACGAACACATGGTGTGTTGTAGATATTTGCATAACACTGTAAACATTAATCAGTTTTATTAGTGGAATGTGCTTTATCACTGGAAATGGGAATTTGGTTTTGAGGGAAAGGAGATTGATGGGAGATGAGGAGGTCTTTTTGGAGTGGAGGGAGGAGGATCTCTTCTATGCAGTGAGATTCATTCCTCTGGAAGGTCCCCACCAGGTGTTCTGGTGAAGTCCTGTGGAGGAATGTGCAGTAATAAAAAATGGAGATTCAGTGAACAAACCAGGAGGCAAGGATAGATTTATGTCCTTGGCAGCTCAGGCCAGTCTCCATATGTTGTTAACATTAGATGGCGAGAGAAATTAACTGTATCATATGCTATTGCACAGCTTGTATTTTGAGCCTCTCCTGTTCAAAAACAGCTTAAAACAAATGGAAAAGATAAAATGAGAATTTTCCTCAAGTGAGAACAGATGGCAAAGTTTTCAGGTCCTGGAAGGCAGAGGGAGACTTCTCCATGGCCAGGAGGAGTTGGGACGAGGAGCACTGTGTCACCTCTTTATGCCAACAATGTGCTTTTCGTCGCCATAACTTACTTTTTGTAGCCAGACACCCTCCCTTTGCTTTACTATAGTTCAAAGCTGAAAACATTATGGACGTAAAGTTTCTTGACAGATACTCCTGATGACACTTGTATTACATTGTGTTTTCGAGTTCCTTCTTCGTCAAGACTTGGGGTCTGTAATGTGGTACCATCAAGCATCTTGGTCGTCTTCCTTTTTTATATATCAGGAAATGTAGGGGTTTATTATTGATTTTTGTGGCATCTAAGTTGCTCTCTGGCTGCCTAGCCGGCACCTCTGGCTTTTCTTGGGCTCTGGTGCCAGCAAGCAAAGGAGCTGTACCAGACATTGGCAGAACACAAAAGTATCCTGCCACTGGTGTCCAGAGCCTCCAAATAAATCAGGGAGGATGCTGTTAATACAATTAGCTCAGGAACTCTGTGGTTTGGCCCTATGCTTAATTAATTTATTAAAGATGTAGGCAGACTTGAGCTCCTTAAAAGCCTTTCTTGCAGTTATTTTCTTTTAAGATGTGAGCTCTGAAACAAAAAAACACAACCAACCAACCAAACAAACTCCATTTCCTGTTTGTCCAAATATTTTGTCATTAGAGCACATACCTGGGGATGCTTCGATTCTCATTTGACCTTCAGGGGATTTTTTAATTTGCATCCATTTGAACCATGACAATTACTGCCAAAAAATAGTGTCCCCAAGTAACAAGGTGTTTGAGAGCTATTTCTGCAATCTCTGGTAATGACTTTTTCTTCCCCAATAAAGATTTATTGGGTCAGTGAAATAACAACATCGTTAATGAATTATTCACTGGCTTGCTTTACCTCCCAGTAGAGTGCCCTAACTGATAGGCCTTAAAGTCATTTCCCTCTCTCTTTGTTCAATGTATATTTAAGTAATTACTTTATACAAAGGGGTGGAATGGCTCCAGGAAGAGAGCTTGGCAGAGCAGGACTACTTTGTTGGGGCGGGCAGGATCCTCTCCCGAGAAAAGGATTCCACATCCCAGTAAGGAAAGAGAGAGGTCAAACCAGTATCTCCCAAATCCTGTATATGGGCAGTTGAGTAAGAGCACTACTGGCTTCATTTTGCAAGCGATGATGAAACACAGCCACTTAAACATTTTGTTTGTCCTGAAACAAGTTTAATGTCAATGAGGACCCCTCTTGTCAAGCCCCATTTTACTTTGGAAAAAAATGCCTTAATTTTTTCAGTGATTTACTTAATGCTTAAGTAAAATGAAAAAAAAATAATGAAAAAACCCAAAGAATCTATAGCTAGCTGGGCCTTGCAGAGAAAAGGCAGAGAGGGAAATGCAGCTGCAGGTTGATCCCTGCAGGGCAAGGAGATAGCTTCTCATTTTCCGTCTGCTACAAGATGATGAATTTCATTTCATCTGTAAAACAGTCATGGCTATAGGATCGCAGTTCAGCTCTGACCTTCCGGGCAGTTTGTAGTGTAGGGCCGTGGAGCCTGGGGCTTTGGTTGAGTTTGTAATCACTTCTGCGCCGCCTTACACTCAGTAAACATTTTGAAGGCTGAGTTGCAGCTCCAGCTACCGAAGACTTCATTTTTCAATGTAATCCGAGATCCAAAGCATGTTTTGCAGAAGGGTTGAACTGTGGGCTCTCATGAAGTATACAGCAGAGGCTACCATCACTCATGCCTGTATTTCTAATTGCAAATTAGAAATTGCAAATGACAAACCTGATGGCAACCAAATCACTTTGTAGCCTCTGCAAATGAGAACAATGAAATACTAGGCCAGCCAAACACCGTGGCATGACTTCATATAAACTACAATATCTGAGTGAAGCTAGGGTGGATTATCTCATGTCTCATCAAAATTTGTAAGGTGTATCTGACAATACAGAATCTGAATTTCTCAGCAACAAGTCATCAAATAATTCAACAATTGGCCAGGAAGTTAATTATTTACACTAAAACAGCTTTCTTTCAAGACTTTGGGTGTGGATGAAGCATAATATTTATTTAAAGATAAAGATAAAAATTTACCATGCACACATAATCTTGTATGTACATCTCTGGTGTAAATACCTTCTTATCCCTAATGCCTCTGACTGCTGTAATTATGTATTGCACTATTTATGCAGCCAGGAAGATACGAATTAAAAAGGAAATCCTGTACATCATCTATATCAGAGCACACAAAAGCACCCAAAGCCTTTGTTTTCACATGGACTTTGTGGGTTTTTAGCAAACAAAATGGCTTCTAAGCACACATATTTTCCTCTCACCATGTAGTTTCTAACAGTTATAGTATAGGTTATGTCTAGAGAAGATCAATCAGCTTGTTTCCCTGGTCTTTGTAGTAACAATATAGCAGAGAGTTGCAGGTTTGGCACTCTCTACTCTGCCTTGTTTGGCAGCAGGCATGGGCTCCGTGCTGCAGTAGCCCAGGGAGCAGTTAATGGTGAAGCAATGGGTGCCGCGGGGAGACGCTTAGCAGGCTGGTCCCAACACGGCGTACAGCTCCCTTACCAAGGGTTTCAACCTTGTTGACTGGGAAAACCCTACTTGTCAGGACAAGATCTTTTTACGCACAGCAGGAACAATCTCCTATTGTCTCTGGGGATAGAACAGTGCCAATAAAAGATAAAAACCCCATGCCAACACGGTGATACATAACTATGTTAACTGCTTCACCACTATATTTAACTATGAGGTAAAAGCCTCTGAGAGAGGTGGGTGGTTTTGGTCTCACACATCTGAATAAACAGAATATAGCAGGTTTTCAATTTTACATTGAAAAATGAGACCCAAATATTGCATTCACAACTTCGTAACTATGCAACTATGAATATTACCTTTTTTTTTGTTTGTTCTTATGCCCTGGGTGAGTGTCTCTTTGGTGGGGCAGGAGCAAAGGTTGAAGTGTCTCCCACTGCCTTTGCAGCTTTGTGGGGCTGCTGTCACAAGTGAAGCACCAGAGCAATTACCAAAAGGGACCCTGGATCCCAGAGAAGTGTTCTCAAGACAAGAAGCTCTGAAAACTCCCAGGCTACCCAGGGAGGCACCTGGCGGACTGCAGGATCCTCAGGATTAGGTGCTGCTGGCCTGTATAGGCTTTCAGGACCCCTTGGCTACTTGGATATAGGGAACCACAAGGAGAATTTGGTGGTCTGAATCTTGCTCTGTGCTTTCACCTGATTTGCCCTACGCAAATTGATGACTGTGCTAACAGTTTTAGACAAATCTACTGCTTTTCCTTTGATCTCCCATTGCTCTTCCTGTCCTGCTCAAGTCCATTTTGTAACTTAGCTGGAGGAGTGATGCTATTTTTCATGCTCATAGTATGGGCATTGTCTTCGAACAGTCCTCAGATGTTTGTTGAGGGCTGCTTTACCTTGAACCGTTCCAGCCCTTCCTTCTCTTTTTATGCCCCCCTCCCCTGCTCCAACTTCCCTTCACTAAACTCAATATATCTTCTAAAGATCAGGTAGATAAGCAGTTTAGAGTATATATTGCATGTATGTATATGCGTATGCGTGTGTGCATAGTGTATACTTACACACAGTGTATATATTTTTATATATATGTATTTATATGTATGTATATGCATATATAGAGTATTGCAGAATAGCTCCAAATAGATTGCATTACCACCAACCAACCCCTCTTTCAAAGTCTCTTTTTTTTTTAAGTTTGGATGTGCTCATTGTGGAGGACTGGCCCCATTATGGGGCTTGCCCTTTTCCACTGATTACATGGCACCAAAATGTAGAATTGAATGCAAGCCTAGGTTCATGCTGAGAAAACCCTGCTAACCTAAGGGAGAAGGAATTAGTCGGTTTTGGAATTTTAATTTGGTCCCAACTATATTTCAGCTTTCTTTCAAAAATCTGAAAAGCATAGCAATCAGAAAACCATATTGCATAGATCCATGTCATTGAGTTAAAATGTTTGTTTGGAATAAATAAATGGAAGTGCAAACCACTGCAAACAATCTGGTTGCAGATTGTTGTCAAAATTATATACACGCATGTATACATTTTCATTTCCTTCCTCTCTAAGATAAATTATCCCTTAAGCTTCTCCTGTGGAACACATGTGTTTCTGGAATTTCAGGAGACTGAAATGTGTGGAAATGCAACATGTGAAATCAGAATTACATCTGGTTATGTACTTTTTGACTTCAGCATGGCTCAGTCTCTTGCTTCCCAACAGTGTTTAGATTAAGCCCTCCAAGATGAAAATTGATTCTCTTTGTGTCTCTGAATTTGCAGCCATGAGAATTTAAAAGAAAATAATAATAAAAAAAAAAAGGCAAGAAAGAGTGACTTTTTCTGGTTTAGTCTGTTCCTGTGTTGCTCCACATCTTTTCTAACTGGTAAAATAGGCTGTTATGACAGAGGCAGCATCATAAATAATAAGCAGCAAGCTGTCCAACTACGAGCTTCTTTCTCACGCTATTTCCTGCAGAGTCAGATTGTATGGATGCCTGCAAATATCTAAACTTGGGGCAGTATTTGAACATCCCTATTACCTTTCTGAGCTTTAGTTCAGCTCTTTGATTTGTTCTCTCAAGCTCCTTAAAGCTCCTTCTCCGCCAGTTTGGATGATGTGTAGGAGTCTCTGATGAATACGCTCATTATCTAATACAAAGTGGCATAAAACACTCATGCCATGAACTCCGCCACACAGCTATACCCTGCTGCAATTCTCTGATTCATGCTGTACGAGATTAATAGCATTTATGTTATTCATATATCTTGGTTGACCTTGATCTGTTAGAAACTCCCTCCTTTTTATCTCTGTCCCATACTGGGGAGGTTTTGTCCCACATTAACAATGGAACTTTTGTACTTCAAAGCACATTCCCCCCACGCCCAACATCCTGAGTTTTAATTTTCCTTACATATATAATATCTGTTCCCTTCTCTCTCCCTCTCATATTCTTACCTATGTTTAATGACTGATACTATCTCAGGAGCTGCAAACTTTTATTTTATTTTTTTTTAAGTCATCTCAAGTTAACCCTTTGGAAGCTAATTGCAGAAAAAGATTTAAATTCTATGGAAAGAAATAAAAATCATGCTCTAAGAACAAACAGTATTTGTAGCTTTTCTCTGTGGCATTTTTAAGACAAATATTGTCATTTTAGCTGGGACAATACATAAGAAGAGGTAGGGAAAAAGTTGATGCAGGAGTTCAAATAGGGGGAAAAAGGGATCACATAGATTTAATTTTTCAGAAAGCTGCAGTTCTTGAGTTTCTCCTTAGGCACATAACAACTGGGGCATGTTGCTGCCTTTTGTCTTACTCCTGTTCTTGGACAGATAAATTACTCTCTGTGGTCCCCCACTTCTGCTCCCCACTGCAACACACTGCTCCCCACTCGTGTTGATGCGAGAGAGCTTTCATCTGTGAGAAAATTTGGGTTGTGCAGGTAAAAGCATCCTGTTGGAAGTAGGTGTCCATGGTCTAGTGTTTTCAGCCGATGAGTCTGCCTTTGCTGGTTGCGGCCTCCCACTACTGGTGATGCACAGGGAGGTTGAAGGGTGAGCAGGAGCTGGGGCTGGGACTTAGAGGAGCCATAACCTAGATATGAGAAGTCATCCTTCCTGGCACAACAGCGGTGCCTTGGGACAGTCTGCTGGTGGGGAAGGCGCTCTGGATGGGCTCTGAAACTCATCTTGGCGGTGTGGAGCATAACCTAACAAGGCTCTGGGCACAATGTGGAAGTAGGTGTCCATGGTCTAACATTGTCAGCCGATGAGTCTGCCTTTGCTGGTTGCAGCCTCCCACTACTGGTGGTGCACAGGGAGGTTGAGGGGTTGGGCACAATATGCCCAGAAGGAGACAGAGGGACAAGAGCAGAGATGGGCAGAAGCTTCTGACGGTGCAGCACGGCAAGGAGGTGCAGAGGAGCACAGAAACGGATGCAGTTGGAAGGTGAGAGAAGAAAGAAACCAAAAGTGGTCAATGGTGACAACCCTGAGAGTGAATTTAATTAAACTTTGCTCTACATATGGTGCAAAGGCAGATGCTGCCTGTAGTTGTGGGGCCAGCCTCACACCTTGAGTCACGGCTCTGCTGTGGACATCCTATGTCCTTACTCTCCTTCCTGTCCATTTTCCACCATCGTTGGAAGTGGGATCCAGCTCGGTCTGTGCCTCAGTCAGTTCCAATTACTGTGTCACTGCCATGGGTAAACTGGGAACTTCAGCTGCTGCCTCCCTCCCTTTTCTGTTCCTCAGCACATGCCAACACTGAGAGCTGTCAAAACAGGTATATGCCTGAGTCCAAAAATTGCAACTGGCAAGGACCATGTGATCTTAGGGTTATAACAGCTCTTCAGTCTATTTACTTATTTATGTCTCCCTCTGGCTTGTGATCGGTGGCTTCTTAATTTTAATTTTCCAATCAGCTTTCTGAAAGGCTGTATTAGAGATGCAACAGCTAAAAGCGCTGATCTGGAAACATACACGAACCAAGAGCTATGGGGAAAGGCAATGCCTTTTGTTAGACACACTGATACCTCTGAAAAAAAATAGACAACTTCCAGACAGTGGCTCATCTTTATGTCATGAAATCTTGTCTTTATTTTTCCCCCCCAGTGAGATTGGTTAGGATTAATAAAAGATACGATGTCTCCTTCCAGATTCTTCCTTATGTGGCTAGACCATCATCGCTCCAGCAGCGCTTATCGGTAAGTGTTTGTGGGCAGAGCTGTGCTGCTGGGAGCGGTTCCTCCCTCCAGCTCCCTTCCGCCCCAGCTGTCATCTCCTTGTCTCCCTGCTGCTGCCCATGCAGCCCCTGTGCTGGGTGGCAGCAGCCCAAGGAGCAGGGGGATGTGTGGTCCCTCATGCTGCAGTTCTGTGTGTAGGGGATTTGCTGAAAGGGAAATAAACCAATTGTACTTAATGTGGAGTAAATAGAGCAGATCCTACCAGCCTTTCTTTGTAATGTATGGTGAGTTCTGGTTTGTTTTTTTTTCTTTTCCCTGCTGTTTTACAGGTTTTTTGCATTACATGAATTACCATGGATCTGAGATTTTAAAGCAGACAGTGCTTTAAAATGCTTACATTTTCCCTTGTGCCCCTGGTCTGAAGCACATTGAAATCCATCCATGTTATAATCCATTGAATTAGCTAAGGAAGAAAAAAGTAGAGACCAAGATAATTTTTTCTAATCTCTGTTTTAATCCTGCAAAGAAAAACATGACACTTTCTGAAAGAATTCCTACGTGATAACAGCCTTATTGGTATTAGACTCATGGTTTAACGGTGCTGTGCCTGTATTAAAGGAGAGCTCTGTTGACTCTGGATTTGCAGCAGAGCATACACTACTTTCATGGGCTTAGAAGCCCATATGCTTTGGCCTTGTGAAATTGTTTTGCTTTCTCGGCATGTTCGAACTTCTTGAGGAAGTGAAGGACTTCCTCTATGAAGGGCCGCGTTTACTTCATTTCTTTGTGCTCCAAGTACTGAGACAGCAAGTTCCTCGAGACATCTGTTCTTTGTTCACTTTGGGTTTATTTATGACATGCATCTGCCTGCCTTTTCCTCTCTGCATTCAATGCTAAGAAGAAAAAAAAAAAAAGAAAAAAAAAGAAAAGAAAGTAACTCTTGGTTCTTCTACAAACCCATATCCCCTAATCTTTATTCAGGGATAAAACGACACTTTAAGGCACAGTTTCACAGTAAATTAAATTGCAGGGTGCAATGCCAGGAAGCGTATCTGAACATCAGCAGGGAAAATATCCCACCCAGCATCATTCTCCTGGGCTTTGAAGAAGCTCTGCTATTTTTTATTTGATTTTGAATTCTCACCAGTGCTACAGCACTCAGGTACTGCTTGGAAAGTTGTGCAAAACCATTCCTTAACAGGATGGGGTGCCAACACACTTAGGATTGGGCTGTATTGCTGCTGTCCTACAGCACCACATAAGACACTGACTGGAAAGTGGTAAAAGCCTTCTTATCCTGTATCCTGAAAAGTCTGGACTTGAAAGCCACAACTGTTTTTTTGTGAAGCTGACAAATAAAAACAGAGTTTGTGATCCCGGAGTTGGTTGCAAGAGTTAAGGTCTCTCTAGCTCCAAGTTAAACTCATCCTTTAAGTTTCCTCTGTGGTCAAGGGTGACGGATTCATCCCACTCAGGAGGAATAGTCTGAAACAGAGATTCTTCTCTTTCTCCAGGGATTCTTCTCTCCCTTCATTCGGGGGTAACCCAAGCAGTATGCTCAGCCCAGCTGACTACATGTTAGGTAATTAACGATTAGACAAGTTAAATCTCACCATGAACAAACAAAGGTAGTTCCCAACTGAAAGTCAAGGTACCCAGAGAATGATCAGGTTAATACAGAGACACTTGCAACAGTTCCTCAAAGTGTCCCACAACACAAAGCCACACATGGGACTTCTGTGAAAGCTGGATGGTGCTTCTGCCTTCAGTGCATGTGACAGTTCGTACTTACCAAAGCTTTTTGCTGATTCCATTACATAAGAAGATGCAATGGAAGGAGGGAGAGTGATGATAACATTTAAATTTTACCTCCAAAAGGAAGACAATCCTCTGTTTTTCAAGTCCGCAGTGGCAAGAAATAATTGAGTGGAGTGGAGGAGATATTAGCAAAGAACTTTTCTGACATAAAGGGTGACTAGATGCTAAACTAGACTAGGAGGCCATGGAAATCTGTTACTAGAGGTTTATCGATAAGAGGTTAAACAAACTTTGGTTTAGTTTGTGTAAAGAAACAAGATCAGTTGAGGAAGAATATATCTGCTTCAAAGTTGCAGAAGGGATTTCCCAACACTGACCTGGGCATGGAAGTCTCCTTCCTACTGCTTCTGCAGTGAGCAGGAATTCAAAGTAGGAGGCTGTCTTACATAGCTCTGGGGAATGGCTGAACTGATGACTGGATCTGGGGGGAAATTCGGCATCGTGCTAAGAATGTATGAATACAGCGGTTGTAACAGAAGTCTGAACAGGCACTGCATTACTTAACAAGGGCTGCTGAAAAGCCATTTGAGTTAATGAGTTACGTGACACAAACCTGGAAGCCAGTCAGCCAAACCCTGTCTGATGTGAATCTACCAACTTGGTAAAACACCTTCCAGAATGAATGTAAAATAGCTAAATATTTGTAAGAAGTTCCAGGGAAAAACACTGAACAGAGGTAGCAGGACATGTGAGAGTGCAGTGATGGTATAATGTTGTGTCTTGCTGTGCACGCATGTGTGTGCGCATCCTTGCCACTGCATCCCCTATAACTATCCACAGTTGTTGCCTGCCTTGTTTGGGATCTGAACAGAGGCTGTATTTTTAGCTTGACTTCAAACACTGTCAGTGCTTGGCTCTGAGTTGCACAGGCTCTTGCCATTTCTAATATTCATTGTTTGGTACTGGAAAGCCTTATATAGCCTTGAGTTGGAAGATAATGTACTCAGCTTCTACAGTCACAGGAACTTACTGATTGATTTACACCCACTCAGTGTTGAGGATTTAGGTAAAGCCTTCAAAAACCTCTCAGTGTTGTTGAGTAGAAACTGAGAAACTTTTCTAACTGGTACGATATTTAACAATTTCGTATTTTACCTTGTTTCTTTTAGACGTTCCTTTTAAAAGTGGATTCAACCCAACGTTTTAGATGGGGCTGTTGTGGTAAGGGATGTGGCATTTTCTGGAAACTGATTCCTCTCCATTTACTGTAGGGGGAGCTTAGAGGGCTATCTTAGATTATGCATTCATCTTTCAGACTGCTGACATTAGATTAGAGGAATTTGTGTCTTTGCCAGTAGTGAAATCAAACCACGAGGAGAGAAAGTGCCAGAAAACGGATCCACAGAAGTTGGTACAGAATGGAAAAACTTAGCTAACTATTAGGAAATACTTACGAGATAGTGTGGCTTAGACACTACTCCTGAAAGCGAAACACCTACTAGGTTGCAAAGAAATGCTTACAGCTAATTGGGGTTACAGCTATGAAACGACTTCTGAGCTGGCTACTTTAGTGCCTCTGTTCTCATAAAGACTAGCAGAAGATGGGAATCTGGGTTAAAGTATTGTCTGACAATGCCAAAAATACAAGGCCTTTCTTTCCTCTGTTGACTGCCACTTGTGAGAAATAGCTGTTTTAATAGCCAGTGTCCAAGACAGGGCTCCTGGACATGAATTCCACATAGAGGAATGGAGTGTGGTCCAATGCCTACTTTGTTTATAGAGTTGTAGAAAGGTATGGCACAAAACCAGCTCCCAGACTGGCCTTTGCAGGCAGAGGAATATGTAGGCTGTGAATTTTCTGTCTGTAGATGTAAATTAGGTGCCTGACATCATCAAAACTTAGGTGGTTGTGGGCATGCTCAGGAGAAAGGTATTTAGGTCCTAAGAAAGTTTGTTATAGGAACCGTGAGTTGGGCACCTCCAAGGTGATGTGGCACCTAAACAGAGAATTTAAAAATCCAAATTTGGCCTTGGACACAGAGATTAGCAGTGAGGCAATTCTGCAAGCACTGTGTCCTAGTAGCTGCTCTGTGCAGCCACATGTCGCTTAGCCCAGGCTCACATCTGAGTCCTTAAAAGAGTTCATTTAAGCTACCTGCCATGAATTCCAGGCTGCAGGAGCTAAAGGACTTCTGGTTCCCAAATAACAGGTCCTATCAAGTGAGCCTCTGCCAGCCTTGGGGAAGTGACTCACTTCATTGTGTTTTACTACCTGAGTAACGAGCATTTCTACCTATCCTGTAGTGCCAGTTGTGTGGGGAACTTGTCCTGTATGACTACCACAAATGGGACTTTCGCCATGGACTTGGTGGAGATGCACCACTCTTGTCTTGCAAACATTTCTTTGCAGAGAAGCCAGGAGTAAAGTAGTTCTCACCTTTTGTAAAAACCATTAATTTGGAGACAGAATGTGAATTGCATGTGTTCTAGGTATAGGCGTTTTTTGGAACAAAAGTCTAATCAAGTGTTTTTCCTGAGAGAGTTGTTTCATAAATCCTGATATGTCATATGATGATACTGGTCCTGTGTGTTTAATTTCAATTTACATTGTTAGGTCTATTTATTGCTTTTTATAAAGTTCATCAAGCAGGTTGTTTTTAAGTCTTGTTATGAGAAAGATGAACACCAACATGGGTAATAACCTAGGTAAATAAACCTAAAGTAGTTGAAAGCTTCTATACTCAGAAGTACCTTATTTGAATTTCTTGCGTGGGAGTATTTACTTTCAAAAGACAGGATATTGATGATCAAACATGCAATAAACTGAAAGGCTTCTGTGTTCTTTGTATTGAACAAAAGCATATTGCAGAAAGGCTCTGGCAGCTTATTTTTTTAACTCGTATTTTGCTCACTTCTTTCAATGAATGAATGCATATGTTGCAATATGCTTTTCCGTAAGCTGACTGAATGTAGTCACACATTTGTTAAAGGAAGATCAGCTTTCGATGACTTAAAATCTCACAGAACTGATGATATAAATTGCTTCATCTGTGCAAGCCAATCTGTCCATCTGTTGTATTTTATATTGGTTCATTTCTATATTTTAGTCAGAGGATCATTATGAACATCCTATCAGATCTCCTGTGTAATGCAGTCCATAGCTCAACTAGCACTTTTAAGTCAAGTCTACAGCGTGTGTTGGAGCTAGAGAATCTCTCAAAAGACACCTCATTCACTTACAAAGCCTAATGGCAGGACATTTCTGCCTAATATTTACCACTCTGTCATGTTTCAGAAATGCTTTTATGTTATCGTTGTCCCTCTGTGCCAGCCATTCTAGTGCACCTGTTTCTTTTTCTCTTTTTGGTTTCTTTTTTCCCCCCAGCCCCCTCACAAGTGTCTGTATTCACAGCTTTTGTGTCTGCTTGTGTTTTACTCCGCAATCTGACACCCCGTTTCTTTGCTGGGATGTATCTCTAGAGTCCCAGTCTTTCACATTTCCTGTTCAGTTGTCGTTTTTACCCTACCCTCCACTCCCAGGCACAGAGTTACCTTTGTGCTCTTGACATGTCTAGCAGATGTCTTTATCTGACCTGAGTGCTACCCAGCACCTGTTAGCTTTTCACCAATTCCTATTTTAAATAGCTCCTTCCCCTTCCAGTTCTACCAGTTTTCTTGTTAAGTAACTTGCCTCCACCACACTAAGTACTCCTTTCCTTGTATGACCATTTCCCTCCTTATCCTCATCTTATACAGTATTTAGGAAGAGTAACTCTCCTTTTACAATTCTTCTGCAAAAACACAGTTTTCCCTGCCAACTGCTGCAAGGTGTAGCCATGAAAAGCAGTTCAGGCTAGGATTTGTGTGGCAATTTGAGCCCTAATGACTTTGTAGTCATACTTGTATAAGAGATGCATTCTGTGCAATGTACTTCTTGCAGGGATAAACTCCATTAGTACTACACTATTAAAGTTTGGACATGGCCTAAGATTGTAGGGTCCAACAGGTAGGTAGAACTGAAATGGTTCTAGAGAGGATTTAATAACCTGGAAGTCCAAAATTTAAACCATGCCCTTGATAATCGAAGTGTCACTTGCATGATCTGTTAAGTCCTCCCCCATATGTGTGATAAAAGATTGTGGCCATTAGCAGACAAATATGGATCCATGGTGAGATACCCCTCAGTCTTGTGATGCACAGAATTACCTCTGATAACCAAGATCTGAGGTCGGAAGATGCTGAATCACAATTGCTGCACCCAAGAGAAACAATTCAGGTAACACATGAAACTAGAATATGACCAGTTGTTGATTTTCCCCAGCCTTTCTAAAGCCTATATGAGAATTACCCAACTTGATGCACCTCATAGAACACCCAACCCAAATTCTGACCCCCAAAATGGAATTGCCTTCTCTTAAAACTGCTCTCCCTCTTCCCAGTGTCCTTGCCTGCTGCTTTTTGCCCACTTTGATGCCCAAGTGAACATCTCCAAACCACTCTGTTCCACACTGCAGATTTTAGTAATGGGGCAATTCAAGCTGGCCCCACATAAAACTTCCCCAGATTCAGTTGCTTTGCTTTTCTTTTGCTCAACTGAACTGCAACCGTTGCACACTTGAGTCACATCAACGAGGCATGCTTCCCTGCTTGGGAGCTGGTGGTTAGGGGACAGCTTAGCACATGGAGCAAACTATTTGCTCTGATTAAAAGAGAAGAAAACTTCACTCTTTGAGTTGTGTGGTCTGAACATCTTTTCTAAGAAATGTTTTTCCTCAAGGTGGAAGAGGGTATGTCATCGGCAAACCCATCAACAAATTCTCCCTGTGTGGAAAATACGATTTCTGCTAAAATTCAGCAGGTGTATTTGAATTTAGCTGAAGATGTCAAGGTTCTCTTTGTAAAACATGTTTGTTAGTAATCAATACTGCCAAAGTACAAAAAGGTGTAAAATTTAGTGTGGTGGTATACAGACATTTCTCGGCTTTTCCCCTTTTCGTTTCCTTCATTCAGAGACTGCTTTGCCTTTACCCTGAGCTGTCCCATTAGGCAGTGGTTATACTTGGTTGTTGATCCTTGGTAATCTTGGTAATACATTGTGTGAATGATTTTTTTGTTTGTTTGTTTGTTTTATGTAGGGGCTATGAATGTTTAATAGAGTGCAAAAGCACATGGGTGAAGTGTAGGAAAGCACCTGGGGCAGTTGCTTAATTCATCACTGCACTGTGGCCATTTTAACTGTCTGCGTGGCCACCTCTCCACAGAATGGGCAGCCCACGGCACATCTGTTCAGGACCTGCAACTGCATTAACCTCAGGATTATGACATCAAGAACGGCATTTGTACAATTAAAAATGTTATCTCACAGGGCAGCCCCTGTTGCCCTCGGCCACCTTTGGGTAAATTGTGTTGTAGGAAAGGTTAAAAAAAGCTGCTGGAACTAATCCTTTTGATGAAACCTTTAACAAGTATGTCAAGCTCCTCTGATCTTGGCCCTGGCAGAGTATAGTTGTAGTTAATGTCCTCGGCTCTAACTCACCATCTAAGACCCTCTTTCCTGCCGCGTGTTTTCTTCATCAGTTTGTATTTCTGCCAGTCAGTGTCACAAAGCACTTCCTGCTTCATCCCAGCCTGACGGGGTTAAGCCACGCTGATGGTCTGCAGTTGTGTGCAGCTTCATTTTTCATAGATTCTTTCTGATAACCATAACATGAACTCTGGAGTATGTGTTAGGAACTGAAAACAGGCCAAGTGTTTTGTATTAGAGCCTGTATTCCCACATTCACCAATTCTCCAAGGGTTGAAAATGCATCAGTGACATGTATGAGAAAAAAAAGGCTGGGACTAAAATCAATTTTCTCCCCTCTTGCCTACATGAAACAAAATTAAAAGCACAATGAGCCTTATTCTTTTTTCATTTACTGCTGAAATTCCTCTGCCGTCTGTGAAGCAACTCTTGTTACACCACCGTAACTGGAAGGAGAATCAACCCCAGCTTCTGCTGCAGATGTTTGTACCTTAAAAAACAGGAGCATGCACAGCTCCTCTATCTACTCATTATTTAAAAAGCCAGTAAACATTTTATCTTTATGGGTGAATGTAGACCCTGGAGAACTGCATTAACTAAAACTTGTAACTGGCTCTACATGAACAATTTGATACTCCCTTATACATGACAGGCTTTCAATATTGTAGTACATATTGTGACGCTAAACTGTCAGTTTAATGCCTGTGTTAACACAGATCAAAGGATAACTGAAACAAAACATAAAAATGTATCAACAAATAACCTAGTGTGCTTTCTTATCTGCAGCAAGAATTTTATATTAGGCTGGTTTATTTGCTTGGTATTACAGAGTCTTCTTTACTTCCGTTGAAAAAAAAACCTAGGGTGAAAAGCCACAATAATCCTTCAGATAAAATGGAAAGAGTTATTTATGCCTGTGCTATTAATAGATGTCTCTTCTTAGAAACCAGCCATTTGTGGGTTTTTTTGTAGCATCAACTTTTCTCCTTGAGATCTCACAGCCTTTTTTTTTCCCTTATTTTTTTCTTTTTTTTTTTTTTTTTTTACTGTAATGCAGACCCACGTTAACAATTCTGCCTTCCTGGCTGTCAAAGAGATTTCCTGTGGTCTGTTTTTGGCTGCACACTTAGCCAGTTGCCGTGTATATCAGGCACTTGCTTAAAAAGTAAACAGCTACAGTCATCATCGACATAAAAAATTAACCCATGACATGCAGGCTTTTCCACTTTCTTAGCATGTATCCAAGAGCCACCTGAAGATTCACTGAGAGATGGACAGCCAAGGAGCTGAATGCATTTGGGGGTGGTTGTTGCCATGAGGAAGGCAATCTAAGTATCATCGCCTGAATGCTAAACAGGGGTAACCATGGATTTCCTCATGTGATTTGGTCCTTTCGTGCTGCTCAGAGAAAGGGATGGAGGAAACACTGCTGGGGTCTTTCTAGCTGGGTACAGAAGGGGACAGTCCCTCCCTCCCTGCCAGCACCAGGCTGTACAGCTCCCACGTACACCCTTAAGATATGTTAGGTTCATTTTTTTTAAGAACAGATCATCTATAGATGTTTTTCTTAGCATCATTTGAAGAACGGTTGTGGTTTCACAAGTAATTTTTCACAGTAACGTAAGGAAAAGGTTAAATTACTCTAATCTGGTCAGGATGCAGGGGTGTTGTACGTAGAAACATTTACTAAAAGTAGGTGCCTTTAGGCTTAAGAACATAATTACCTTTTTACTTTTTTTTTCCCCCTCTGCTGCAGTTTTTAAGTAAGATGCCTACTCCTGTTTTAAACATCAGATCACTGTCTGGCTGTTTTGTAGTTCCTAAGTATTAAAAATGTTTTTTGAGGCTTGCCAAGAATGCCATATGAGTGAGTAATGCCATTTGACTTACTGAAGGGCTCTAATGCAACGTTAATTCAATGTACCAAACCTCTCACAGAGCACTAATAGGGCTTCCTTTAAAAGCTGATGAGATACCATATTACAATGTCACAACCATAAAGATTTGCAATGCATTCGGTTTATGCTGGCTGTTTAAATTTAGGCAGTATAGAGATTAATCTGCATAATTATTTGCATTAAGAGTGAATCAAAGTATATATTTCCTGAATTAGCCTGTACTTTTAAAATAACTGTTGTTGGACATAGGTGCCTCTGGTTACAGTAGCAATGTATGTTAACACATCTTCCACAAACCTCCCGTACTTTCTGATACAGAAAACAAAGTATTGATAAATTGTGTTAAGGTCCACAGGTTTTCATCAGCCTTGGAAAACCAAACCTACACAAACTGATATACCATGGCATGGTACAAGTAATTTGGGATAGGTCTCATTTGATCTGACTTTAGCTTCAGAAGGTTAGTCTTCAGGTGCATGTGCTTCTAGTGGATTATACAGCCCATCTTTAAGTTGGAGGTCTAAGATAATGGAAAAGGTTCTCATTTGAAGTAGTTTTTTTCTCTCCATCTAAACCTGTAACATTAAATGAGAGAAATCTTTTTTTTTCTGTCTAGAAATATTGTAAGAAACAGAAGAGTCAATGGGAAAAAAAAAATGGCTTTGCTGGGACTAAACTTCTCAAAGACACGGAAGAGTTTCAGAATAGCCTGTAGACATCTCAAATATGGTTTAGGTAGCAGTAGGTGCCCATGTTTGGAAGAATAAACCATTTACTGTAGTGATAGGACAAAGGGTGATGAGTTCAAACTTAAACAGGAGAGATTTAGGTTAGATATAAGGAAGAAATTCTTTGCTGTGAAGATGGTTAGGCAGTGGAACAGGTTGCCCAAGGAAGTTGTGAATGCTCCATCCCTGGCAGTGTTCAAGGCCAGGTTGGACAGAGCCTTGGACAACATTGTCTAGTGGAAGGTGTCCCTGCCCATGGCAGGAGAGATGATCTTAAGGTTCTTTCCAACCCAAACTGTTCTATGATTCTATGATTGATTTGCACCTGCTGGGGTAGATCTGTGTCATGAAAAGATGGATGGACAGGAAGTGAATTCGTGCACTGAGTGGTCTTGGCAGCTCCCTGCTGCTCTTTCAGGGACTCTTTCCTTTAGCATTTGTTAGCCTTCCTCTTCTTATATCATCATGGTTGTAAGCTCTTAGATTTTACATTCACTGAAGTGTACAAGTGGGGCAACCTTTCCCAAATAATTCCAGCCTGAGAAGTAGAAAACGCAGGTGCTTGGGAAACTCAGTGATTTTTACCATGTCTTCAGAAAATGTCCTTGTGTGGTACTCCAGAGAAAGGCCAGGGAGGTGGGAGAGCCTAGAGTCTTCTCTTGAAGTTTGTCCATGTCTACATAAAGACAACAGGAGTCCTGAAATCCAGGGGATATTGGGGGGAAGGGAGGTGGTGATTTTGTGGTGATCAGGAGACCAGGCAAGGCTTTGAAAAGATGGGAGTTTAGGTCTGTGCTTGGAGAGCAGTTTCCCTTTTCCATTCCCTGACCAATGCAGAAAGCACATGCAACCCAACCTCTATCACAACTGAGGGACCATCCAGAAAAGAGGATTTCAATGATTCTCAGTCCAGAGGAACTGCAGAAAATGAAACTAGGATTCGGAGTTAATGTCCTTCTCCAAGCAGCAAGAGTCCCTGGTTCCAAGGGGGCTTGTGAAAGCACTTCACATGTGGGGGCCCTTTATGGGATGTGACATGAAATCACTTCCTAAGCTGAAACTGTGTACTTCCAGTGCTGATGAAGATGCCATTGCAAGTCACTCGTTTCACATATTAAGTGGATCAATTATTTTGGCTCTCTGAACTTCCAGTTCCAGGAATGCCCTGGACTTTTTTGTTCCCAAGCTGTATTTCTTTTTGCACAGACCACGAACTGAATTCATTTCTCTAAGGAACATGAATAAAGTTTGTTTTTCCTAAATTCCTGGCAAACAAGTTGATGAAATCCATATGGATCACAAAGACTGAATGCTTGAGTACAATGTTCCTCATGTGAGCAAACACTTGTCTTCTAAAATAGACGACTTTTAGCTGTGGGGATTATATATATACATATTTGAAATCCGTTCTGTGAGCCATCAGCTAGATTTCAAAAGCATAAGACAGGAAGCTGACTGCTTCTGAAGGTGTTTTCCTTCTTCCTCATGTTAAACATATGTGCTTTTCAGATAAGGGTTGTTAATTTTAATTTGTCTCATATCTGATAATTAAACAAAAATTGTTAAAAAGTGGTTTGAAGCTTTCATTTTAAACCCTAATCCTTCTCAGCCTGAACAGCTGTGAGTTTTAACCTTATTCTTACCATTGTCAAAATCACTTCACACACACATACACATGCACACACACACATACTCTCTGCATCTCCTACCTTGGCCAAACTGCAGATGATCCAACCTACTCCTACTGGGATTTTGAATCAATCTCCTTTTTATGTCCTGCACACATGTCCATGCCCCAGCGTGTCTCCAGCCCACACCTTCCTGGCACAAGAGTACCTGAGACATGCTCGAGTGCAGGCTAGCATGGGAAAGTACCTTGGGGACTCACCGAAAGGTTGCAGAGAAGTTACTTTCTCACACCTCCCGGGCTGCTCAGAGGTAAGCTATGCCCTTCCCTCCTTTTGGAAAAGAAAGGGGGTGACCTGCTTAACTAATTAAAACTGCTTGTTATTTGTGAATTGAGTAGCAGCGAAATGAATTTATCAGTCAGCAGAGCTCATCTGTACATACATAAAATCTGTACAGTGCTTACTTATTCCTGTCTGTCCATGAAACATAGCAACTTCAGGTAACATCAGGTGCTAGACCCAATGGCGGCATCACCCAGGGGAGACCGGGGCCCTCTTTGGCATCCCCCAAACCCTGCCTGGGGGCTTCCACACCAGCAAGGTGCTTCTTTTAGGGCAGGAGCAAAACTGCATGTTTAGTCCTATTCTCTACTGCCTTATCTCCTCACCTCCTCAAATGATAGAAGCGGCAACAGTCTTAAAGCTCCATGTGAAGTGCATGTGATTGAGAGATCTGAGACCTGAAAGCCTTGGTGGGAGAGTGATGCGGGATGGCTCATTTTGAGAGGCTAGGAGGGTGAGGATCATAGAATAACAGACGGTCAGGGACACCTCATACTAGACTAGGTTGCTCAAGGCCCTGTCCAACCTGGCCTTGAACACTGTCAGGGACGGGGCATTCACAACTCTGCAAAATAGAATCATAGGATCAAGTAGGTTGGAAAAGACCTTTAAGATCCTCAAGTCCAACTGTTACCCCAGGACTGCAAATTCCACTATTAAACCATGTCACTAAGGGCCTCATCTCACGGTTAAATAAAGAGTAATCTTTTTAGTGTACAGCTCCAGAAACCTTTAAAATGGCTTGAGAGGAGAATAAAAGAAATTAACAAAATATATGGTTAGAACCAAACCAATTTGTGTTGATGTTTTATTTCCTAAATGTTTATTTTGTAAGTGGAGTGAACAGTGTGTAGTAAAAAAAATTAAATAATTGAGAGAAGTTTTCCTTGGCAAAAAGAAAGCATTTTAAAAGCAGCAGAAGATGAAATGTCAAGGCAGCTGTTGGACTGCAGTCGCTATGGGAATCATAACACAACACTTTGATTAGTTAGGCACATGGCAGAGACTCAGGGTAAGAGTCTGGGGGTGCCAGTGGTGAAGGGCAGGTTATTGCTTTGTGAGGAAGTCTGAAAAATTCAGCACAGATAAGGTTCTGTCGCTTTTAATGGACACCGTATACTGAGCTTTCTGCTAAAATGTGTTTGTACACACATCTGGGCATTTTTCAAAAAAGCCCATCTTAAAATTAGTAACAGTCAAGCCATATTTGCGAAGACAATGCTGGCAGGACAGGATGATTCCCTTAATACGGAGTCTGCACATTTTATGTCTTTCATGTACTTGTATTGACAACACCTTGTGGAACCAGGAAGTCTTCTATTCCTATTTTCTCTTGTGGGGACAAGAAACCGGAACAGCCATGGTGTGGATTCATGAGAAAATGCAGATGTTTGGACACCTAATGTAGGCACATCCAAACCACCTGTGTAGTGAGTTAGGCTCACCCACATCTCACGTCTCCATTTGTGCAGTCTTGACAGCGGCATAAAATGAACATGTTGAAGGCAATGCAGAGCTTCCTTTCCTTTTCTTCCTGCTCTCCTCCACTTTCCACAAACCAGATCTGAGCCTTAAATACTGTGCTATTGGACAGAGGTGGACAGTCCTTCCGATCTATATTTCAGAGGAAGGAAAGAGGGTTGTTCAGTTCTGAAGACCTGGTTTCCCAACATCAGTAGTGCGTTGAGACCTAGGGAAAGCTCCTGGTGCAGGTCACTAAGGGTATGTCTGGGTGGAGTTCGCATCAGCATGTCCTCTGCTACTGAGCTGCTGCTGAGCTGCAAACAAGGATGTTTCAACTCTCTATTTGTGGTTTCTTTTCACACCTTTTGTCTGTTGTGTGTTTGACTAGAAACTCCTCCATGGGGGGGGCGGGGGGGGTGGAACTGCCTTCTCTGGCATGTGTACACAGCACAGAATGCCTCTGAGGCAATTTGGATACTGTAAGTACACATCGTCAACGCAAACAGTACAAATAATGTTACATATTCTTTCAATGTGTTGAAATACATGAATTACCAGGATGACACATTACCTGTTTATCCTTTGGTCTTTCTAAAAAAGACAAATCAATATCAGCCAGGGTTTGGTGGGTTTTTTCGTGTGGGAACCTTGAACAGGAGTGACAGTCCTAAATCTGTAGCAGGCTTCCCGAGGTCAGACTTTCTTACCTCCTTCAGAGCTGCTGCTGGTTTTGTGTGGTGCTGCACTACACTCTCAGAAGCCATGGATGTTAGAATCAATCGCTTCTCCATTCTGTTTGTCAACTAGGAATCTCCTCTCACCTGTGTGAATTCAGGGGTTAATCCTTTCTTTCAGCTGGCACTCACTTCCCTGGGTAGCAGCCAATTCCTCCACCATTCCCTGCAGCCAGGGCAGCCCGAACACCCTCATCCCAGTGAGCCTCAAGCCCAGTGCAGTCTCTCACTTGTGTGCAAACATCACTGGTTTGACTGCATAGGTCAACTTGCGGGACAGAGACCTTAGTGCAGAGCCTGAAAAATCATTTAGTCCCAAAAGTGCTGGAGTAATACAGTAAGGTAAAGTAATACCTAAACAAACCCAGAAAACCTAGAGGGGAAGAGAGTTAAGTCCTGTAATTGCCCTAAGCTTTGCTAATTGTGAGACCACCAGCCGTGATAAAGCAAATTGATTTCATCAGCTGTCAGTCATCCTCCTGTTATTAATGATGAGAAGTTCAAGTATCCTCCAGACAAGGCAAAGTCCTGCTCTGCTCTACTCTTCTCTGTCATGTTGAAAGCTCTGGCTATAGCAAATCCCTGTGTGTTACATGAGGAGCTTTCTCTCTCCTTGGTTGTTTCTCTTGCTGGGATCATGCTGAGACGAGTCCTTGTCCTGACAACATCACTTGGAAGTTTCTTGTCAGGCTTGTTCCTTCATCCCTTTGCTTATTAACTAATATGTCTGACTTCTAGGGAAGAATTTGTCTGTGCTGTGGCTAAACTAATTTCTGTTAGCTACATTACCCTGAGAAGGTATTGTTTAATATAATGGGTAGTACAGAGATGCAGGACAAAGCAAACTGCTTCTAAAGGAAAAAAAAAGGCATGCTTCTTTCACTTTTGTACAAAATCGAATTAAAATTATCTGTATTGTTGGTTAAGGTTGTTTTTATTTTTTTTGATAATACAGCAGGGAATGTTCCTTGCCACCTCTCCTTAACTCCAGTGCAAAGCTAACTCTCAAAAAAGCTGTTGAAAGATGGAATTTTATCAGAAGGGAACTTGAAATTATGCTGGCTGTGTATCCATCAATTCTTGCTTGTTAGCATTTCACTTCCAGATAGATGTGTATTGACAAGCCTTGGTACTGCTCTTGGAAAAATGAGGGAGCTCTTAAAAATAATCAAAAAAGAATGAAAAAGAAAACCAGAACAGACATGTCCTTCTTCCTCTTCATTCTAAGCAAATGGTTCTGGCAATATTATTCCAGCAGTGCTAATTGGATCTGTACAGAGGAAAAAGCTGTTTAAACTGTCAGCACTGAACTTTATTTCCAGGTGAAATAGATCATTTTAAAATGCATTGAAGGAACATTGTGGAAAGAAATGTTTGGGGGTCAGATGAGAGGTTTTTCTTAAATGTTGACTTCTGGCTTACCTCTTTCTGTCTGCTGTATTCAGACTTGTCCATCTAATGTCTGGACACCAGAAGCAGGCCACATGAACCCCACCCCTGCAGTCTGACAGTAGAACTGGTGCTGCAGTACACAAGTGCTTCATTTAATCAGTGTTATTAGATGCATGAAGAATGGGGTCATGCATCTTTAGTACTTCAAGCGAAAACTCTGTGGACTCTGGCATGGGAGAAGGACGAGAGTGGAATGAAAGTATAAAGTGGGGCCTTCAGATCCACACTGACTGTAGTACTACTAGTTGATTTTGAATGTTAGTTAAGACTTGTGAATGATGACCTGTGGAATTCACTACTCTGTGAAAAACTTGTCTTCTAATCACAAAGACCCAGTGTCTTGGAGAATCTAAAAATCTGTTAAAATCCTATTTGCATCATGGCTTTTTGAGTAAAAATGTAACTTTCATGAAAAATTATATAAAGGAAATAGATAGTATGCTCCAGAATGGAACATATGGATGGTAAGCCGAGTGGGGAACTAGTGAGCTGGGGTGGAAGAGATGACGGTTAGTAGGTGGAAAGGAAATATTGCAGAAGGATAGTAGGAGTGGCAGACGGCAGAGAGGAGAAGAGGAATGGGAGGAACTGGGATGCAGAGGGATGGGTACAAAACCTCACTGAACCCAGCCTTGAACAAGAGCTGGGCCTGCAAAAAACACCTACACCCTCAACGTGCAAAAGAAGTTGTGTATAGGCTTGAGCTTTGTGTTTGCTGCAGCAGCAAACATGTTCTTCAAAGGTACCCACCAAAAAAACCCCAAAGAAAACTGGGAATTGAGTGCTGCCCTTTATCATGTGCAGAAAGATTCTCCGGAAAGCCCATGTAATGAGTGCTGCCCGGTTTCAGGAAGAGTGTTCTTGCAAGAAGGAGAACACTGCTTGTTGTACTTTCTCATCGCTCTGTGACCTTGATACGTTTTATTATTTTAAACACTTGTGTTATTTAAAACCTCTTATAATTACTCAGTTCTCTAGAGGCATGCTTACAGCTTTTGCATAACAGTCTTGGGTAGATCCTGAAGCATTTAGGAAATCCTGTGAAATACTGTCTTGTAGAAACACTCTATGGGTTACTTACAGCACAATAACTATGGGAATGTGGATAACTTGCTAGCTTACTGCCTCTTTATACATGCAGCAGGAAATGGCAGTTCCAAAAGAACAATACAAGGGACAGTACTGCAGGCCCTGTCAGATCTGTCTGCTCCACAGTCACTACCTGAGCATTGTTCTCGACCTGAGGTAATGCCTAGTACTACTGGAGTACAGCTGGGATACAGTGGTCAGGGAACAGAAAGGTCAGTTGTTAGCACTGCTGAATGACTCTTTGAATTGAATTAATATTCATTAGCTTTTTAGATACAATTGAAACAGCTATAGACTGAGTTTGATGTGCTAAAAAGCAATAAACCAAAAATTAAAAGCCATTTCCAGACTTTTTTGTTTTCATCTCCACTTTGGGATATGTGGCATAATTTCTTCTATAAACTTCTTGTGGGACATCTCTCTGTGTATTTTACAGGGTTGGTTTTTTTTGTTTGTTTTGTTGTGAAAACTTAAAGTGGTGCAAAGCAAGTACAGCATGTGAGCACAGGCAGCTTGCTGTGCCTCTGCCTCTCCAGACATGCCACCTCTTACAGGCAAGCAGCCTGGTGTCCAATTGAAGAACGTCTGCAGGGGAAAGCAGATATTTTTAGAGACACCCTCCAGCAGCGAACTATTCATTGCCAGTTTATCTCTATGTTTAAACAATAATCAAGCTCTTCCACTCTCGGTGATTCACAGTAATTTTGTCCTGTATAGGCTCTAGATTAGGTGGAGGCAGCTGCACACATTTGATCAGACTCTCACATCAGTTGAATTCTGACAGGCTGGCACTGTCCTGCTTTAGCACTATCCTTCATGCATACAAATATTCTGGCATGAGGGTTTTCTAAACTGCATGGCTGAGGCTGACCAGCATGGGAACCCTGCTACTGGAAAGAATAAGTGCCCTGCCTATGAGGTTCGGGCTGTTTTGTTTCCCATTCAAGTTGCACTGGAAACACAAGACATCCAGTTAATCTTCAACGGGCGATCTCAGGCATTATAGATCCACTTATACCTTGTGATGAATTACTTCAGTGTTTGGCAAATATTAAATAACATTCTTTTGTTGACATGGAAGTGTGACCTGCAGGCTGCAGCTGGTCCCAGTGTTCGGTGCTGTTTGTGTCCTGCTGTCTGGCTCTTCCTCCCTCTGTTCTCTTGCTGTTGAGGCGCAGCTGGTTCACGTCCGTCACAATCAATGGAAGGACATTTCCGAGGTGGTAATTGCTGAGAGAATCCAGTGCCGATGGCTTCTGGAGCTGCCAATCTGGGGAGCAGCTTTTGGCTCCTGCTGCGTACAGTATGTCTGCAGTTTGACCATTTATCTCACTTTACATACTTGAACTGAAAGAAAGGTTTGTGCAAGCACTTGCTGCTCATTCCTTGGCATGTCTTTCTCCCCCTCGTCTCCTCCCTCCCTCTCTTGCATGTTATCAGCTATTGCAACAGCACTAAAATGTGTCAAATAAGGTGAATGCTGTTGTCTAGTTCTGAAGTAATGCTTCGCAGCAACTCCATTCAAAATGTGACTTTGAAATAATCACTGGTTCACAATTATGGGGAAAGACATATAATTCTACTAGCTACATTCTAACTGAGTGCTGAAGGTCCTAATTGTCAAACTTTGGTCTTTAAATGCAGCTGCAGAAAATTTATTTAGGCATTTTCATAGGTGATTCTAAGCTTGAAAGCTGGTCAATATTGTTAAGAAGATACAGAAGATGAAAAACCAATGAAATCAGTCTGCTGCTGTAAGTGGTTGAATCGCTTCATTTTAAGGTATCAGCTGATAAAAACTGAGTGGGGTCCAGTTGGTGAAATCCTGCTTATGCTGGGACTTAGGTTCCTAAAAGCCACTCGGTTTCCAGTCTTCCTGAATCCTGTAGCCATCTAAATTCACTAAGCCACTAAGCCTCACTACCTACTTGAAAGCTCCTTTGGTTCCTGGTTTTATTCACCTGCAAATTCTCAGATTGCTTTTGCTAGGAAATGGGTGTCTGTCTCTCTGTCTGTCACCTAAAGCAGTTTGGGACTCAAGCTGAGGAGGACAGGCACTCAAATACCGCCCAGGCCCCTTGGAAAAGAAAATGAAAAATGAAATTTCATCAAACAAATGCTTACTTTCATTTGACATAATGACGTTGCCCATGTGTTCCTGATTAGCCAAGTGTCTGTCATACTAACAGAAGAAGGGAGATGCTGGGTGGTTAGCACACTGACAGAAAACTGACAACAGAACAGAAATGATATTTAGCATCTTTATTTCATTCAAAGAGTGTGTGGAGCCCTTAGAGCTCTTTGTGGATCCTAGCTGGACAGCTTACTGCAGTGCACACTCCCTTTATGTTAGAGTATCAGTGGATAAAGAAGAAAAACAGCCTTGGGAGCTGGGATCAGAATAGCAGGTGTCTATCCTTTCCCCTTCAATTTCTTAATTTTTTACAACCTGCACAGATACTGTATTGAAAAAAGCTCCTAAAATAGAAATGTTGCCCTTTTGTCTTGCCTTGCCTTGCCGTGCCTTGCCTTCCCTTCCCTTCTCTTCCTTTCCTTCTTCTCATTCGCAGTCCCATTCATTCCCTTTGTTTCACATGTTTTTATTTTAGCCAGCTGCTACTCTCCATCACAAATTTCATGGCCCTGCTCTCTCTTCTGCTCTTCAGTCCATGTATATTTGTACAGTGAGGAATGCTGTCTTCCTGCTTTGGCATCTTCTTTGTTTAGCTCACCTGTTAGTCAAGACTGTTCACATCCGTTTGCTTCTCAGGCTCCATGGAGACTGCATATAAATCCAAAGTGAGGTGACAAAGACATCATAAAAAAGTGTGTTTGCTTCAAGACAGATATTGAGAAATATCTGATATGTAGCCACCAGATAAGTGGAAGTAAACATCCTCCTAGCTCTACAGGATAAAGTTCACAATAATCTCTCTTATTTCTTATCTCATGCCTTCAATGAAGTGTCACCAGATGGCAAGAACTGTAGCCAACACCCCCTCACCCCCATTCTATTTTATTCCTCACCATTTTCATCACTGGTATTTCATATCGGTACTAGGTGTAGGATGGACAACATCACTCTACTTTGCAAAAGACTGAGCCTATGGTGATCTGCAGAAGCCTTAGTCTATGTGTGCCAGACTCCACTGTATGGCTGTGTTCTGGTACACATATAAATACTGTCACTTGGTATTTGGAGGAAGGAAAAAGAGGGCGTCAGTCCGTTCCCCTCTCTTACACTCCATGCCTGGGTGTGCACAACTCAGCTTTGCAAGGATGAGCCCCAGAAGGAAGGAGGTCAGCTCAGGGCTGTGTCTGGTCTGTCTGTGGAAATCCATTCCTGATTCAATTTCTTGCACATGGACAGAAAGAAAATATTTTGGAATGACTTCCTGACTCAAAACTGCTCAATAACTGAAATGTGGCAGAACAATATGAAAGGTTATTGGTGATTAATTCAACAACTGACTGAAATACTTCCGTGGAGCAATCAATTTCTAATTATTATTCAATTATAGATGTTAAAAATCTCTCCTAAAGCATATTATTAAGAGGAAATCTTTTCAAAACAAGAGGACAAAATGTGTGCAAAGAGCTTCCATGCTGACTTATTAGCAGTGTCCAGCAGCTTTTTATGGCAGCAGATAGTTACAAATAGAGAATGACAGAGCAAGTCAAGCACAGTACCAATGATAGCTAAACTGGCATGTAATAAGGCATGTAAATAACTGATAAAAACACTTGCCTTTTAAAAATCTAACGGAAATCTGCTTTATTCCTGTTTTCAATAGGACAGAGAAAACTTCAATTCAAAGACCTTCAGTATGATCTGGGACAGCTTTGTTTCACAATTTTGTTGAATTATTATAGAAAATTTATGTTTTCCTAGAGTTTTATAGCAGCAGATGTTTAAGCAGAGAAAACCTCACAGAGAGAACACTTACAGGATTTCCTACTGACTAGGACTTACCTAAGGGAATAGATATGTTTGCCTTTATTTGCAAGATATGAATTTTTTTAATATAAATATGAATATAAATTAAAAGCAAACAAACAAAACATTCTAGGATTCATTGACAAGAAAGGTGAATAGACTTTTTAAAAAGAGACAGTTTTCATTCAAGGTTTGTAGAAACATAGAATACTTAGGGTTGGAAGGGATCTTAAGATCACCTAGTTCCAACTACTCTGCCATCAGCAGGGACACCACACACTAAGCCATGTCAC
>NW_009916623.1:0-4326 GCF_000696875.1 Nestor notabilis | reverse complement strand
TTTAGAGACAAGGAGGTCGTGTGGGAAAAAAATAAACTTACAGGTTCTTAATATTTTTTTCATTGATGTTACTTTGGGAGCTAAAATAATCTCCAAAAGTACCAGTCTTTTGTGCTTTTGTTGAACATTTAAACAACCAGACTATCCTCTGGATGGGAGAGGAATTTCTCCACCTACCCCACACCCACTGACTTAATCCAGAACTTGATGCATCTCAACACACAGTTATTGGGCTGTGCTTCAGGCAAAACAAAGCAGAGCAAGAAACAAGACTGTAGCCATCTGTGGGAGAGTAGGCTAAACTCTTTCTACATGCACTTGAGACAGAAATTGCTCAAGGGGGTGATTCAACAAAGCACCTCATTAGGTGCCTGGTCTTGTTTTGGTGAATATCCTTTGGCAAACATCATCTTCTGCAACACACCTTGGTGACTGACAGTCACCCAGGATATAGTAAGCACAGGTTGTATTCCCTCCTGGAAACTCTCTCTTCCATTTGCCAAGAGGGTGTGCCTAACACCAAGCTATAATGAACACTGTCACAGGGCCTTCTCAATCCCTGCTACCAAAATTGTTCCTCTTTGCATGGTATAATTAAATACTCATTAAATTGGAGCTTAGGGAAGTAGACACGCAGAGACTTTAACTAATGAGTAAATCTCTCATTGGGAAAAAACATGGGTTGTACTTCCTGTTCTAAAACCTCTTAATACAAGCTAGCTAGATTCTTCTGTGGCTCCAGATTCTACAGCCATTACAGAAAACAGTTACTGCTTGGCAAAATGCTCACATAGTTCTGGACACTTTAAATACAGGAAAAATGATACTTCTGTTAAAAAAAGGTTTTGAAAATGACAAAGGAGTCCAACTATATATAGTATGTACACTGTCAAAATGACTGATTCATTTAGTTCACAGCTAGAAATTATGAACTTATTGTAAGCACAAGGTCTTAGAATCACCCCTTTCTGGTGAGAGAAGCAATACAAAAAGAGAGATGTGTTAAAAATGCTGTGAGTTTATTTGGATTTTTTTTCCTAATGTCTCATGCTCACATTCTGCATGATTTTATAATTTAAAATGTTGTACAGATGTACCTATGTAACAAACTTACAAGATTTACTTTTATTTTCCTCTGGAAATCTGTATTTTCTACACTGTTCAACTGCAGGTGGTATGCAACAACAGCAGCCATATAACACAGCTGTCTGGCTTTCTAGAACAGTTTGCTATGTTAACCTAATGACAAGTGCCCCATTTATTACTCAAGTCTGCTGACACAATAAAAGGGAACTCTCTCTACAGGTTTACTCTAGGTATGCTAGGTAAGGTCTCTAAGGCTGATGTTATATCACAGCTGAAATTAGCCAACAACTCACCATGAAAGTAAAAGGGCACTGTGCTACCCATGTTTCAGTCCTAAGAGCTTGAAAAAGCAGCAGCTTGATTTACCATACTAACAAAGTGATCTATATTTTTATGTCCCTGATGAGAACTGGGTAATTTCTGCCAATATCCTGGACATGTATTTCTGCCCTGTCTGTTAATCAAGCCTGGAACTTGTCAAAATCTTTGCTGAAACCTGACACTATTTTTCTTATTCTCAGAGATTCTGCTTTGTGATTTAGCAAATTAAATTATCTGGGAAGAGTACAAGAAACCACGTGGCCTAGGAGCAGGGTGAGAGGTCAGGAAAAGAGACAAATGTCATCCATTTGTTGGGAAGGAGAGAATAAGGATAAGGACAATTTTAAGACTTGCTGAAACCATAATGCTTAATGTTACTCCAAGAAAGCAGAATGTCCAAGCCAGAAGATTGGAAGCTGTGCATGCTGCAGAACATGCCCACCTCTCAAAAAGAGATGCTGATAAACAAGTAAGAAATTATTAACACAGACATTTTAGCACAGATAAGTAATCTCACACTGACTGTACCAAGCCCAAAAAGCTAATTTATAGAGAATAGGTCATGGTCGGGACAAGCAAACCCTGACTTGTTTAACAATAACCCCACCCCGGGACCAGCTCTCAAAACATACTGAAAAATTTGACTAAAAATAGTTCTGCTGTTCCTGCAAATAATCTGTAAAGAAAAAATATATGGCTTTGCCAAATTAAGAATTGACTTTATCTTCAGAAGGCTCTAAGTAGCTCCCTGCTCTGGAGCAAGGACGTGGTATTTGGTAGTGAGCAGCCTTTGGGTGCGAGAGGTGCTTCAGCTATCCTTGCACAAAACCAGTCCAGTGGAATACAATTTGCCTTTATAAAGTTGTCATCTGACCATGCTCTGTCTAAACTGTGGCTTCTAGGGCTAGGTTTCTAAAATACTGTGTCCAAAATAAGCATAACCCAACCTGGTCCAGATTAAACCTCCTTCAACTGCAGCTGTGAAGTGGTGCACGTTGTCACAGTCTACTTAAGAGTTTTGCATGTGTTTGTTGTCTTCATTTCCAGCCTGCAGTCTCAGGCTGTGGCTTGATCATACAAAGCATTTAGCAGCAGTGTTACTACACTATAGTTCTGATTGTCACCGAGCTCTGAGTCAGTTCTCCACAGCAGTACAGACAAATGTCCTGGCTTCTTGAAGGGATGGTTCAGTGCAGGAACAAGCAGTTGGGAGGGTAAGACCCAAAGAAAACAATACTGCCACAAAACACATCCTATTATCAAATCGTGGTATGGTGGGAACAGAAGATAGGGAAACTTGGAATTGAAAACAATGAGGAAGAAAAGGTCTTGCTGGACAAGGAGCACGGCAGAGGAGTTAACATGATGATTTGCCTGACACACTCAACTTCAGTCTCAAACCCAACATTTTTTAGTGGATGATACCAGACTCTTCTATTCTATTTTTGTGCTGTAGAAAAGGAAAATTTGTATGATTCATTCCTATCCCTCCTCATCTCTCCATGATTATTTTATTAAAGCAGAACTGGGTGAAAGATCATTCCTGTATGTAACTTTCTTTCCACTGTGAGCCAAAAAATGAACTACACTTGTAAAACAAAACACACACACAAAGGGAAGAAAAACCTTCCCTCCATGTGCAATCTCTTCAGTGTCAAACTACTTGTGTTTATTTCAGAATTTACAACTGAATAATGTAAAAAGAGACAAAAGTGGGACTTACATGATTCTTCTGATCCCTCCAGAGTAGCCTGTGTGTGCTAAGCAGTAACACTCCACTATCAAATTTCACCTAAACAGGAAAAATTAAATGTATCAACAACAAATTTAACCAGTAAGCTGCATAAATACTGATCTTGGCCACATTACACATTACCACAACATTGTGATCAGATTCAACCAGCCAATATTTTGAGAGCACTCTCTCCCCACCTCCCCCCCCCCAAACCACAATAAATTAAGTTTAGGAAACAATGGAGAAAATTAGTATAAAAGGACTAGATGGATATACACAAACTTCCTTTTTCAACTATATAAATTTTCCCCCTAGGATATCCTGAAGGATCCTCCCTCCATATGCTGTGCAAGATACACAAACATTTTTAAATACCATGTTTTAAACAGGGCTATTGGCTTTGGAATACTATGTGCTGACAAAGAAAGTGAAAGTTATACAAAAAAGCAGAGCCACCTAATAAGAAGATGCTATGGACAGTCTGAAATCTTCTGGCCTGTTGCGCAGGAGTATTGCTTCTACCCATTTTACTGTTGAAATGTTCTTTATTTATCAGGCAGCAATCAGTACGCGGAAAATCTGTGGTAGCAAATTGCTTCCTACTTGTAAAACCTGAGGCATGTTTTCACAGCTTTTTATGAGGGTATGCAACTACTGCCGTGTGGAAAAATAAGAGATCAAGAGCTCAGCCCAGCAGTAAAGTGAAAGCAATAAGTGGGTAGGATCAGTTATTGACAGAATCATGGAATACCAGACTGGAAGGGACCTCTAGCATCACCTGGTTCCACTTTTCCAGGCAAAGCATGACCTAGACTAGACGTCCCACCCAGCACCCTGTCCAGCCATGCAAGAGAGCACCGCTCAGGACCAGAGCTAGAAGCATCTTGCAGCTACAGGGATGACTCAGGTGTGAACTGTATGACATGTACACATGACATTAAAGCCAAACAGGGCAGCACGGGGGAGCGCTCAGCCCTGGCCCGGCAAGTGGCAGCCCACAGAGTGGATATCATGACGGTGTCACCAGTTGCACAGGCCCAGTGGGGATCCCAGCCCTCCCTCCGTGTGGCACACACCGCCCGAGGCCTTTCTCAGCCACAAAGCCTGGATCCCTTCCTCAACATCCTTCTCGCAGGGGCGGACCCTGGAGCAAACCCTACTGTCCTCCCGCAGCGCTGACGGAT
>NW_009916622.1:0-872 GCF_000696875.1 Nestor notabilis | reverse complement strand
GGGTCTGCAGTGGCCCCCAGGCTCCTCCAGCAGCATCCCTGCACACAAAGCTGTCAGCACAGAGCTGGGAGGTTTGTGGTGCTGGGGGGGGGGACACGACACACTTGTTCCCCTGCAGACACACGAGTCCCTGGATTCCATCCTCCCACTGCTGGGTCCACAGTGCTGACCCCCCCACTCCCTGTATGTGGTGGATGCTCTGGAAGGGCCATGGACCCTCCTGCTCTGCCACATCACTGTCGCCATAGCAATGGGAGGCTTTGCTCAGCCTGCATCCCGCATCCCTAATCCTACATCCCTGCATCATCCTGCATCCCTCACCCATCCTCCCGCAGCCCGTATCCTCCTTCCTGCATCCCTCATTGTTCATCCTCCATCCCAGATCTGCAGCCTGTGTCTTCATCCCGCATCCCACATCACCCTGTCCTTCTGCTACCTCCCACAGGCAGCACCCCCCTCTGCAGCCCTGTGCCCACCCCCGCCGGGGGTTATTTCATTCCGGGGGTGTTGTGTGTGTGTGTGTGTGTTTAATTCTCTCCTGGGCAGCGATCTGGGGAGGGGAATTTGCATCGTGGGGTCTTTGTTTCCTTCTGGAAGCGGGGCTGGCCCTGGCGCAGCGTGGTCAGAGCCAGAAAGCGAGTAGGGGGGCTACACCCAAAGTGAGGCAGGATGGGGGGCCCCCATGTGGTGTGGGGCGTAGGGATGGGGAGCAGTGTGGGGTGAGGGCCGGGATGGCTCCCGGGGTGGGAAGGACACCGGTGGGGCCTTGGGAGGGTGCTGATCCCCCCCTGCCTGGTGCTGGAGCCCCCCCAAAGGGATTCCAGGGCGTTTGCGGCAGACACCGGCGGTCCCGGGGATCGATCTGTGCCGCT